>NC_142941.1:48325357-48400357 GCF_046866305.1 Octopus bimaculoides | reverse complement strand
GGTTTCAATACATCTGCCATTCAAAATCCCAATGATGTCTTTCTCAAGAACTGCCGCCAAGTTCTTTATAATACAACCAGACCAAATCTTTTTTTCCTCATAGGTTGTAAGTATGACAGAATTACTTCAAAAAAACATCTTTGAAATGATCTTTTCTTTAATAAGGGTTTTAAATTTTGGCACAAGGCTAGCAATTTTGGGGGAAAGGGTGAGTCGATTACATCAATCCCCACTACACAACTGGTACTTGTTTTAATGACCCCAAAAGGATGAGAGGGAAATTGATATATACTAGCAGTATAACCCGACCTTGTCCGGGTGTGATTTATTATGCCATCTACGATAAGTCTTGCTAGCTGAAAATTAACTAAAAAAGAAAGCCTTACAACGAAAAAACCCTTATGATATAAATATGTTCATAATTCAAAAGACGATGAAATTAATATATATATATACACACACGTGTGTATATAGATAGATAGATAGATAGATATATAGATACGTGTCTGTGTGTATACACACTTGTGTATAGTTGTCTCGCAAACGAACATGTATTTTTATTATTTTGCTTAAATTGTCTGTTCTTCAGTTCTTTTCCCCAGCACTGATAAATTCCTCGTCAGGCTTGCTCGTCTAAGAGACTACATTTTTGGTAATCCTGTCTTTTGGTTGGAGAAACAATTTGAAAAAATTATTGCAATGAGAAAAAAATTTGATTCTGTAAGTTTTTATTTTACTATTGGACTGGCTAGCTTTTTTGTTTCTTTTGCTTTTTGTTTTGTTTTTTTCTCTTTTTGTCCCCCAATAAGCTGTATGTTTAACAAGTTTGCTTCCCAACCAAATGGGTTCAAGTTCAATCCAGTTGCATGTTCTATGAACATACATTATAATATATAATTATATATAATATTACAATTGTATTATACATCATAAGTGAAGGCACATATCTTAGTGGTTAGGTGTGTTGCATTCATGACTGTGAGATTGTGGTTTCAATTCCCAGACCAGCTATGCTTTGTGTGTTTGAGTTGCTCCAGTCCACTCAGCTGTAAATGGGTCACCCCTGCAATGGATTAGACATTCTGATCAGGGGGAACGGACATTGGCCTGCTCGCCTAACCAGTGGGTTGGCTTCATTCAAAAACTAAAACAATGCAAAGCGCATTGTGACCAGTGATGCATAACAACTTGTAATAGTATGGCCAATCACTTGATCACATGATAATATACATTATTACAATTATCATATCCATTATATAGCCATTCAATAGCTTATTATTTATTGTAGGTGCCACGCATGGATTTACTTCATATGATGATTGAGGCTAATAAACTGACCCATTCCGAAGAGTCTCTCCACGTCCCAGAGACTCCAACACAAAACATTCCGGAATCAAAATACAAATATGCAAAACTCTCTTTATTGGTAAGTTTTTACAGACTTCTATGCTCTATAAATTCTAAGAAACAATGCAAAAAAATATATTCCACAAAAACCAATTCTAAAGACAGTATTGTACAAACATCCAATAATTAATATCAATACCTTGTAAGGCAACAAGCAGACAAGATTGTTGGCAGATGGGGAAAATATTTAGCAGGATTGCTTTTGTCTTTATGTTCTAAGTTCAAACTCTGCTGAGGTCGATTTTACTTTTCATCTTTTCGGGATCCATAGAATAAGGACCAGTCATGTACTGGGGTTGATTAGATTGACTTAATCCTTACCCTGGAATTGATAGCTTTGTGTCAAAATTTGAAATCATTGTTAATATCTTGTAATGGTCTAGTGGTTAGGGTTTAGGATCAGAAGGTCATAGGTTCAATTCCTGAATGACACCCATGAAATTGTAATTATGGCCGTTGCCGGTAGCATGATCTTCGAAATGATCCTTGAATGTTGGGCCTCACGGAGGCGAGGAACGAGGTGGTGAAGCATGATCTCAGAATGCTGAGCCTCGGTGAGGTGATGACAAGTGACCAAGACTTTGGAGATATGCTGTGCTTGAGAAGACTCATCGAGCCAAGTGAAACCAAAGTCATGACCATTGCCAGTGTCATGTAAAAGGTACTCAGGCCAGTGGCACATAAAAAGCACCCATTACTCTCTCTCTGAGTGGTTGGCATGTTAGGAAGGGCATCCAGCTGTAGAAACCAAGCCAAATCAGACTGGAACCTGGTGCAGCTCTCCATTTTACCAGTTCCAGTGAAACTGTCCAACCCATGTCAGCATGGAAAGCAGACATTAAAAGATGACGATGAGAATGTTACTACCAATTTTGCACCGACAATTGCATTTAGTAATATTAGAGACTCTTTGAAGTTGGTGGCTGGAAGCACACAACCTCTTTTATTCAGGAGGTATATATGGTCTGTGTTGGGAAAAAGAACTGGAACCAGAATGTGGTAAAAAGTTATCACATTTTCCAGGTGGGAAAAAAAGTTGCTTCCCCTGGATCAATGTCGACCGTGGCTGAAGCCTGCCAGCTGTGTGTGTGTGTGTGTGTGTGTGTGTGTGCATGCGTGCACGCACACACACGTCTGTTGTTCTCTAGTCTGAAAATGGATGACTACATTGCCAGAATGGGTTTCCATTCGTGAGGGCAGCATTCAACCATTTCACTTTTTGAGTTCAGGAAAGCATCTGGATCATGTGAATTTTTTAGTGATTCTCCTCTGTCAAACAAAGCTTGCAGCACCTACTTCCATGCAGATATGGTCCAGGCCATTACAGCAGTTTTCAGTTGATATCATACATTTTTCTTTGCTTTATAAGTCACCATATATAGCTGGCTAACGTTGCAATGTCATATCTCACCCTTGGTTTCTAAAAGACCAGTGATTATTGATGGTTATGACAGAGAGGAGAATCACGCTAAGAAATTCACTTGATCCAAAACTCAAAAAGAGAGATAATTGAATGCTGCCCTCATGAATGGAAATTCATTTTGGTAACGTAGTCATCCCTATTTTCAGACTAGAGAACACCAGACATATATGTGTGTGTGCACACACACACACACACCTTAAAAGAGACCTCTATTGTCTCAACATATTTCTTTATGCGTGACCCTCCATTCTTCAAAAAGCCAAAAATTTTGATGCTGTCCTCATGAAAGAAAATTCACTCTGGCAATGTGGTCATTCCCTTTTTCAGTCTAGAGAATGGAAAATGTGTACATGCCAAGCTGATACCCTTTGACCACAGCTTATATCATCCCATGGGAGATTACTCTTTTTCCCTTTCTGGAAAATGTTATAACTTTACATCACTTTTTTGTTCTGCTTTTTATCACCACCACAGAAAACAGGACTGTCTGTTTACCTTGAGCATAAAAGAGGCATTGAGCTTCTGGTAAGCATACCCGAAGGGTTGTCAATATTGCCATAACCAGTAATAGACTTCTCAACAAGTTTAATCCTAGAGTAGGGCTCAGCTGGATTCATATCAAAAGATATTTTCAAGATATCTAACAATCTTATAAGCTGAGCTTGTATTGAAATAATTCTTGGTGGTTATATTCTGCTGTTCCATAAGTAACATCATCATCATGTCATTTGAGATTTGCATGTTTATAACTTTGGATATTCAAATAAAACAGAAACAGAAGGAAAATATATTGAAGTTGTTATAAGAATTATGTGAAATAATATATTTTAGGAACTACGTTCACAATGTTTTTTATTCCTGATGGCTGGCTATGAGACAACTGCAACAACACTTATTTACACAGCTTATGAACTGGCTTATAACCAAGAAATACAATCCAAGCTCTATGATGAGATTATAGAATGTTTCCCAAATAAGGTATTTTATTTTTTTATTTCTTTCTTTCTATAAACATCAGCATTTTGTTTTTGTGTTTGGTTTGCAAGATTCTTCATGTGAACTCATATGTTGTAACATATCTTGTATCTTGGGAGTGTCATTATGCCAAGGATAAATACATGCACTGGTTCTATTTCACTTTTTCACTGAGCCTTATGGAGGAGATGACACAAGACAGATATATACCACATCACTGCACTCGAGAAGACCCATCCACCACAACAGAATTGATATCCTAAAGCCATGGTGCCACATAAAGAGCACTGGAGCTTGCGCCATTTAAAAAGCACTGGTGATGGTGCCATGTAAGAACCACCCAGTACACTCTGTAAAGTGGTTGGCACTAGGAAGGGCATCCAACTGTAGAAGCCGTGCCAAAACAGACTATGGAACCTCGTGCAGCTCTCTAGCCTTGCTAGTTTCTGTCAAGCCGTCCAACCCATGCCAGCGAGGAAAATGGACATTAAATGATGATGATGTAATGCTTCCTTTCTTTTTTTCTGCTGCACAGGATGATGAAATCACCTATGACATTGTAAATAAAATGGAATATCTTGACAAAGTTTGGTGTGAAACTCTCCGTAAATATCCACTTGCAAGCACGTAAGAATCATCACTCTAATTATATTATTCTTTAATTAAGAATGTGAAAATTTTAATTAAAAACAAAAATTTGCTTTCAAATGTTAGAGGAAGACACTTTGTAACTTTTGCTAATTAAAAATAGAAAATAATCATCACAATTCTATTTAGCCTGTTTATACTACCAAAATTTTATAACGTTAATGAATGACAAATGAACAGGAGTTATGTAACCCCCTTCATCAGTTACGAGAAGTGATCATAAGTTTATTCAACCAGGAGTTCCCATGTGATTACAGCTGTTTCATAACTTTCTTCATGCAGTAATTAATTTCAGTTTGTAAGAAATGACATGCACATTTTTGCATTAATATAAATGCACAGCATAATACCACTGTGTATTCACAAATGAATGCAAGCAATGAAGGCTAACTCATCAGATCACTAGAGCATTAGGGTTGCATCGGCAGTTTGGCTCCAGGCTATAAGCTGTGTAGTTTCCTCACTCAAGAATTTATTGCCTGTATTTTCTGTTACACAAACATTTTCCATTACACTACTTTGTGATTGATTACTGCATGGACTGATAGCCAGGTCCATTGGAGGAGCTTACTGTGATAGCCACATGATTCTCTGAATCCATATTTTATACTATTCCTTTATATATATATATATATGTGTGTGTGTGTGTGTGTATCCATAACTCCTTGTGTAGAAATAAATTCCGTATGAATGATTTCATTTTGCAGTGTGGTGGCTCGACAAGCAGAGAAATCTTGTAAATTGTCAGAAGATTTGACAATACCTAAAGGCATGATTGTCCAAGCAAATATCTGGGCAATCCACTACAATCCAGACGTATGGGGAGCTGACCCACACAAGTTTAACCCAGAAAGGTATTTATACCATTCATTTATTTGTTGCTTGGAATAAATTTAATGATTTAATGATAAACTAAATTTGAAGAGAGACACCAAGGTTACAAGAAACTCTTACATGTTTCAAAACGAGTAACAAAGCCCTAATTTTCTATCAAAAGTGTTGTGGATATTCACACAACCAACATGGCTGCTCCTGCATAAATTAACATTTTTTGACTGTTTACTTTTAAAGATGAACCTTTGTGCCTGAAACACATAAAGGTTATAAATCTTTTTCCTTTTCATTATTTTACCAATTAAATTACTAATTAAAAGCAGCTCTAGGAATGTTAACATTATTGGTCACATTAACATTTTCTTCATAGACCAAATTTGCTGTGGGATAGTGTCAGATCAAGTTCACTTGGTGTTGTCTAAGCTTTCCCCATGACACCATCCTGCAGCAAACATGGTGTATAAACAAAATACAAAACACTATGCATGTGTAACTGATACTATTTGACCGAGTTTCTATATTTGTCATGAATAACTCAATGTTAATAACGTTAGCAGTGGTGTGTGCTGATGTCTGGCTTTTTCTGATAATAAATTTCTCCTGAATTTCTAAAGCTTTGGATGAAAATGGTTCTGATTTCCAGAGACACTACAAATATAGTTTATAGATATGTTTAGAAAAAAGATGACGTTTTCCAAAATTTAATTAAATTTTTAAAATATAAAATATTTGAAGACTAGATGAATTGATCTCTAGTTTTTTTTTTTTTTAAATTTTAAACAAAATCAAATTTCAATGTAACATTAAAGAATTGACCCATTTGACGTCAATCCACCTGTGACCATTCCTTCTGATTGTCTGATACAATCTTCCTCTTTTAAAGCAATCACATTTAAAACCCTTACATTAAAATTTCATTTAAGCCTCAAATATCAGTTTCTCAATGACAACTAAATAAATGCAGAATATTTCAACAGAAAAATGGTAAAAAAAAAAAAAAGCTTAAAAAGTTTTTTTTAAAATGATTTACAAACAAAACTAATACCTTCTTTTTTCTTTTTCGTTTGGTTCTTCCAGATTCATACCAGAATTAGTGGCCTGTCGTCACCCCATGGCATATTTGGCGTTTGGGGCTGGACCCCGTAAATGTATTGGCATTCAGTTTGCCAAAATGGAAGGCAAAATAGCAATTGTAAAGTTAGTTCAAACATTTCACATGATTCTGTCTGAAAAGCAGGGTCCGTTGGAGACGATTGAAGGGGCCACAATAGCCCCTGTAAATGGAGTTTATCTACGACTATCCCAGAGATATTGATCAGGAGTGAAGGAGAAAAAAACATTTTTTAAAGAGGATTTTATGTGATAGAAAAACCAAACCAAAAGACTGACATCCTGATGCGTAAAGAAAAAAAACCCAGTGATCTTTCTTCCATATTTAATAATTATTATCATTAAGGCGGCAGTATCGTTAGTACGCTGGGCAAAATGCTTAGTAGTATTTCACTGGTGCTACGTTCTGAGTTCAAATTCCGCCGAGGTCGACTTTACCTTTCATCCTTTTGGGGTTGATAAATTGAGTACCAGCGAAACACTGGGGTTGATCTAATCGACTGTTCCCTCCCCCAAAATTTCAGGCTTTGTGCCTTTATTATGGTTAATCCAAAACACCATTTGACAAGTCATCTTTTTTGCTTTTGTTGTTTATTTGGCCGTCTTTCTTATGTAAATAGATTTTCCATTGTTTTCACTGACAGATATTTGATCAACTGAACCATCAAATGTGTATGTGGCTGAGTACTCCACAGACACATCGATCCTTAATGTAATCAATTCTCAAATACAATCAACATGACATAAAGCTGTCCCTTTAAATTACAGATATTGCCCCTCTGGTGGGCTTCCTCACAGTTTCCATCTCCCCATTTTCACCCACCAGGTTTCGATTGATGCAAAACTGTGGTAAAAGACAATTGCCAAAAACGCCATGCAGTAGGACTGAACCTGTGACCTTAACCACTCAGCCAAACTAGAGATACTTGTTTTGTTGTTGTTGTTGTTGTTAGATCCAGGACTTGAAACAATAGACTCCCAATGAAGAATCATAAACATTCTACAATTTATCAAAAATATATTCTATGAATCAACAACTCCGGAAATAAATTTAAAACAAAAAAAAACCAATAACTTATTTTAATATTATAATATAGTTGTTATTCTTTATCATATTGAAATTGTCATCAGGATCATTAATTATCACACCCTAATTATAAAAAGAGTGTTCAAATTTAATAATTCATTCTGCTAAAGGCACAAGGCCATCAATTTTGAGGAGGAGGAGGACCATCTGTTGTTACACAGACCATTTTTATTGCCTCCAAAAGGATGAAGGGAAAACTTGACTTCAAACCGTGAAGGACGAGAAGAAATGCTACGAAAACATATTTGTTCAGTTTACAGCCTTTAAATCTTAATAATTGGATCTAATACTGACACGAGGCTGGTAATTCCAGAGGTGGGAGGGATTAGTGTAAACTATTGATCCCCCAATATTTCACTGGTATTTTATTCTTAACAAGCTGGCAGAAGTGTTAGCATTACAGACAAAATGCTTAGCAGCATATATCATCCTTTCTTTATGGCCTGAGTTCAACTTTCGGGGTCAATAAAACAGATACCAGTAAGACACTGAGATTGATGCAATCGATTCACCCCTTGCTGGAAAGACAAAAGCAAAGTTGACCTTCGTGCCAAATAAACTAACAGTGTGAAGGGACCTTTCTAAATACTACAAGGCAATTTGTCTGACACTCAAAAAGGCTTCCATTCATTATTCTAACATACACAAAAAAAAAACTAAGAAAACAAGTTATTTTGCAAAAGCCAAACGACAATAGTTTGATCAAAATACAAAGAAATAAAAATAACAATGACATTCAACCAACGTAATTTTGTTAAAAATGTTCCCCCTCATTCTTTATTTCACTTCTTTCTCTTTGAGCTCAGTCTTTATTGAAAGAAACAACTGGTAGATAGCAGTGTCCAAGGCCAGCTCTGATTTCAAGAATAAAATGTCCATAGTCTCAAAGCTGGATCACTGCAGAGGCCAACAGAATTATTCTTTAGACAGATTTTATTTTTATATATACACACACACACACACACCCACACACCCACACACCCACCCACCCACCCACCCACAGGGTGACATGCAGCTGCTGCCTGCAGTGGGCAGTCATCAACATCACAATTATCTGACAGCTCTCCTCAAAAGTCATTGAAAAGGAATGCATATTCCAGCCATTTGTATAAAAGATGATGCCTAGATACCAAAATAAATATCTTTCAAAGTAGTTGAATTACTCTGATTCCTTGATTGACACTCTTGGAGCAACAGCTGAGGTAGATAGAATTTACCAAGCTAAAATATGGGTTTTCAAGGAATTTCTTGAACATGTATAGTCTGTACTGGAATCTCAGGTGAAGTTGCGGCTATCAACCTGTGCTCTACATGGCCATTTCTTTGATGTCCGTATTCAAATTTTATTCGTAATTCTCCAATGTGAGATTTTGGTAGAATGTCAGGAATCCATTCAATGATAAAAGGAGTAGGATCTTTCTGGTCCACACTAGTGTTACCTGAAGAACAAAATAAAATCATCAGGTGTTTGTGTGCTCTTCAAGTTGTACAATCAACACAACGGAAATCTAAAATGTGTAAAAGGTAAATGTTTGTGTGAGAGTAAAGCCGATTTCTTAATTTCAATCTAATTTTTTCTTTTTATTTTATTTGTTTCAGTCATTAGACTGTGGCCATGCTGGGGTACTGCCTTGAAAAACTTTTGGCCAGATGAATTGACCTCAGTACTTGTTCTTATTTTATCGGCACCACTAAAGTTATTGGAACATAAACGCACCAACACCAGCTGTCAAGTGGTGGTGGGGACAAACACATACAAATATATATATATATATAAATAATTTTAATTAGAGGTTAAAATAGCCTCATTAAGGGATAAAAATATCCAATGAATTACTGGTTCATTGCCTATTATTTTTTTGTGAATAGTGATATTCCTAAAATAGCATGTCTAAGTATAAATCTTGGTTAATAAATATTAAAATCCAGAAAATGGAGATGTAGCATTAATATAATTTATTAACTGCAAAAATCCAACATGTATATATTTATTTATGACAGGCTTCTTTCAGTTTCCATCTATCAAATACACTCACAGGGGTTTGGTTAGCCTGAGACTATAGTAGAAAAGACTTGCCAAAGGTGTCTCACAGTGGGACTGAACCTGGAACCATGTGCTTGGGAGACAAACTTCTTACCACTCAGCCACTCCGAATTCCTATTGCATTTTAAATTTGACAAAGACTTTCAAGCTGACCCCTCCACTATTTCCTTAACATAAAATATTGCAAAACTCTAGTAAAATCAATTTCCACTGGTGCTAGCAGTGATAGTTATACTTATTTTATTATCATTCAAAAAAAAAAAAAAAAAAATCTAATGAAATTTATTCCTGGTAAGATTTTTCCAAAATCTCAAAACTTACCAACTTTTAAAAAAGTTTTCAACTCAAATGGCCGGATTGGTGTTTGATGTTTGCTTTTATAAGTGTCATCAATGCTTTCAACTTGTACTTTGGGGACTTCATATAAATCATATGTCCCGTCACGATTTTCAACAAAGTTCCGAGTAATTTCTAATGGCATCTACAAAATGAAAAAGAAAATTTTTAATTTATTATCCATGTGACTTCTACTTAAAAGGTTTCGTTTTCTTTTTTTTTTTTTGTCTTTTACAATTTCAGCAAACAAACTGTGTCCATGCCATCAATATATTTTCCATTTTTTTAAACCCATTAGCATTCAAATTACTCAATCAAATCTTATGCTTATCTATTCATATTGCTTTAAATTAATCATGCATTATCTCGCAGCATCAAGATTTTGATGTAATTGTTTATTTGTAGAATAACATTGTAGGGAAGGTTTGAGGCCAGATCTAGCTGGTTTGAACATATTTATGCTGCAGGGTTAAATATAAAATCATATGTCAAAATTTGTTTATTTTAATCTTATATAAAATGAATAAACTCAATAAAATAAACACTTGAAACAGCATTGAATTTAAAAACCCATATTTAACATATCTGCCAGTGAAAGGCATGATGCTGTGGCTTTTGTGTGAGAGAAAATCTTTTCACAGACAAGTTGTGTTAAAAATAAAATATATATATCAGAGCAAGGCAAACATCATCTGAGGAGTGACACACGAGAACATTAGGACATATTTCAGCCTAATTGAATCTTGTCAATAATATTGTGTCTCTATGAAGAGATATTCTCTCAGACAAAAACTACAGCATCATACCTTTCAATGGTGTATATATGTTAAGTATGATACACAGGTGACTATTTTAATTAAACTAATTTTAGCTAATTTATAAGATAAGAGTAAGTCACCACAAATTAGTTTAAGAAAGATAATTAGTTTGTTTAGGTTTCCTAATTAGTGGACAAATGAATCATTTACAATGATGAGAAAAGTTTCCCAATTACATGATTAGCCTCTACATGGTCATTTCATCTTCTAGAAAGAGCAGTCAAATTGCCCACAAATCACATCCTACAGTTTCAAAAGAAGAAAACGAGAGAGTGTGTCCAGTGTATTCTCTCTATGTCTAAATAAAAGAAGGGATGGTCACAGCTGGATCGCTTCGATCTCTCAAATCATAGCTGATCTGAGGCTCAACAATATAAGGTGCACAGAAATAGAAACAATATTTGCTTTCTTGTCCTCCTCTACAGCAAGTCATTCACTTACGTCTGACGTGTCAAATATTTGTTTCACTTGTAAAATATTGGTGATGTGCCACGTATATTTAGTAAACATTCCGAGAGGAAGAGCATCCTTGCGGACAAAGCCTGTTGTATAGTTTGGTAAACGCTTTTTCTTGTTTCCAGAAGAGATTCTTTGCTGTAAACAATCAAAGAATGCCTGAGGTGCATGGAATACTAATGGTTCAGGGCTGCCTGGAAAAACAACAGAAAATACTACAGTGAATAAATTTATACAGAATTAACTTTATAAGTAAACACAAGGGTCTAGAATTGGAGGGGGGGAGAAACAAAGTATAATTGATCAAACTGACCCCAGTTGGAGCAGGGACCAGAATCAGGAGTCAAGACAGAATATAATCAAGCAATCATATTCCTCCACCCCCACCCCTTCAGTTGACCATTATTTTATTTCCTTAGGAAGGATGAAAGTCAAAGTTGGCCTTGACAGAATTTAAACATAAAAAGATGCAACTGAAAGGTAGTTTGTGTGGTGCTCTACCGATTTTGTCAATCATTGCCCTAATTTATAAAACAATTTTTAATACAGACATGAAGGTTTCAAATTTAGGGGATGTAGACCAACTGGTATCTTATGAAAGCAAAGTTCTCTTTGTTAGGATTCAAACTGAAAGGGTGTACAAATACGGAAATACCAAGAGATATTTTGTCTGGTGCTCAACCAATTCTAATTGAGAAAATGGTGATAATGAGAACGTTTGCTCTTTCAACACAAAAACCTCAAGTTCTAAATAAGCACAACAACAAAGAATACAAACAAACAAAAAAAAAAGAGTGTCTCACCTTCAAACTGATAATGCATTGTTTGGTTAATTCTCTCTGTCACACTACCTAACCATTGATGGAATGTCACAGCTACAGAATTTTCATCAAGTGGAACTGTAACTGGGAAGATAAGAAATTTGACAGAGATGATCTCATAGAATATAGTCAAAGCAAGAATTTCAAAAATAGCCACAGAATATAGAAACAGATAGAGCAATGGAGAATCATCGTTTTAAAATCTAGTTTTGCATGGGTCAGACAAGAATAAGTTGGGGCAGAGTTTTCTACAGTCAGATGCCCTTCCTGATGCTAATATATACCAGTCTAGAGAATGAAGACAACGTTACACAAGAAACTGGAAATGAATGACACCTGTTGAATGAGTTTTTGATTTACAAAGATTGCACAACATGCCAAGGATGCTGGACATAGGGGTGGATATTAAAGATCTGAACACAACAATGCAGGACTGTGTAGTGTGGAAAGGGATTGTCAATGGAGTTCTAACCAACCATAGGTTGGTCAAAGGATGATGATGATTATGTGTACCTGTGTGTGTTGCTGAAGACACGTACACACACACACGTATATATGTATGCATGCAATCATGTACGAGTTTCATGGTGTAACAAACCAAAACAGTAGAATTCCAATCCAAAACTTCATCATTAACAAACACAGATCTGCTAACCTCTTCATATTGTACTTACAGCTTAATTTACTATAAACAGGATAATATAAGAGAAAAGATATTCTATATCAGCAACAAGATGCAAGAAAGATATCAACTTGAATGAATTCAAAGACAATCACCAATTAATTTACCTGACTTTTTTGGTGGTGTACTTGATTTTGTTGGTTGTTGAATGGGTGTCGTTTGTTTGACTGGACTGGACTTGCGAGTCTCAATTCCTCCATCTTGTAATGTTAACAATGCGCTACTTGCTTGAACTGGAATAATAAAAATCAAGGAAAAATATAGAAAGTCACATTCGAAATTGTTGGTGTGAGCTTGTCCAACTGTAACAAGAAACTAAATACAAAGGACATTGGTAGCCACTCTTATGCATCATACCCACTTTATTCCCTCTGTACTACTTATGCTCTCCAACCTCTGTTCCCTGTGGGTAGGCCCCAATAAATCTCCAACACCTGCTCTCTCTCTCTCCTTCTATCTCACATGGCACACAGCCACTTCCCTCGGTTCCACTCCCTCGCTCAGCTGAGAGTCTTGCAAGCTACTTGGTGACTCCACTGGTGCTGGTTCCACATAAAACAGCACCCAGTCCACACTCTGTAAAGTGGTTGGCATAAGGAAGGGCATCCAGCCGTAGAAACCAGACCAAAATAGAGAATTGAAGCCTGGTGCAGCTCTCTGGCTTGCTGGTTCCTGTCAAACTGACCAACCCATGCCAGCATGAAAAACAGACAATAAATGATAATGATGAACTAAAGACAGGACACAACTTATGATGGTTGTGGAGGGACTTATTAAAAGATGTAGAGGTGTTGGGGTTATAGCAAGAGATAGGGACTAGGAACAGATATAGGAGCAATACTCCATTATGGGTCTCCCCTGGACCTTGTAGAATATCAGCAGCTGTAGGAGTCTGAAATATCTCTGGGCCCTAAAAAAAAAAAAAAAAAGGTTCGGCTAGTCTTTAGAATGTTGTCCTAGCTATATTTAGAATATATTTTTGCCAGGAGGAAATTTACAGCAATTGTGAGGGTTCTAGTCGAGTGTCATTCATGCTTAGAGAGAGTGCTGAGCTGTGGTGTTTCTTGAAATGAGTAGCACTTGAGTTTTTATTTTGATCTTTTATTATAATCATCACATCAACTTAATTTGAGGAAATTAATGGAGAAACAGAGGAATAAAAAAAACAAAGATGTATACAAGCTCACCAAGCATGTCATCCTTGCGTAGCTTTTTAGCTGCCGGCCCTAATAAATGTTCCCCAGTGACAACTACTTCTAATGTGGTGGTATCACTTGGTGTAATACTGTTCTCAGTTGATGGTTGGTAAATTGTGATCAAATTATCTGCTGCAGGAGCTGGGGACAAACAACAACAAAATGTTAACTTTATCAAAAACAAATCACCACTCCCATACATAAAATTAATATTGATATAATAACAAACAAATCATCATCCCTTATATTTTCATAAGCTACACTCTTTATTCATACACACACACTGTAGACATTTGCATCGAATATAGTATAGTAAAGCACAGCCCAAACATAACAATCAATCTGTTCAATAAATAAATTTATATCCCTACTTAATAAAGCCCCAATAATTAAACTGAATAAAATCCAGCTAAAAAAGGAAATCCATACAACACTGTATTTGAAATATTAACATTGATAGTAAAAGGTAAATCATATCCAACCCCTTTAATATCTTGAATACCCTAAGCCCCTTACTCTCACATAAAGAACAGGAAAGCTTTAAATATAGCACGACTATAGGGATGAAATAAAGACAGATTAAGTAAGTCTATTCCCAACGACGATATCACCACTCCGAATTGCCTCAAAGTAGATAAGGCAATAATCTGTTTTTAAATCCTACTCATAAATAGCACAAACCCCAATGTGAAAAGAGTTATAATAGTGGAGTACTTTTAGCACTTGTACATCTTTCACTGGCACTCCGTCGGTTATGACGACAAGGGTTCAAGTTGATCCGACCAATGGAACAGCTTGCTTGTGGAATTTACGTGCATGTGGCTGAGCACTCCACAAACATGTGTACCCTTAATGTAGTTCTCAGAGGGAGGTTCAGCATGACACAGAGTGTGACAAGGCTGAACCCCTTTGAAATACAGGTACTACTCATTTTTGCCAGCTGAGTGAACTGAAGCAACAACGTGAAATAAAGTGTCTTGCTCAAGGACACAACAATTGTGAACTGAATACCCTAATCAGAAAACCACATGCCTTCACTAACACATCAGTGACACTCTTTTACAATTACCATGCAGGGCAAAAACAAGGAGACACAAACATACACAGGTGTACATATCTGAATAAAGAAATTTTTTTCAAATAAAAATTAATTATACAAAAAAAAAAAAAACAGAATGACAAACATTTTAGAAAGTTTGTTTTTACAAACATATGTTATGGGATAATCTACATAGAAGAACTCCTGCTATACCAATTATCCCATAACACGCCATGCAGTGGGACCGAACCTGGAACCATGAGGTATGGAAGCAAACTTCTTAACCACACAGCCATATCTGCACCTGCATACGTGTGTTTGTGTATTGGTGACAATACTCGACAATCTCGCCCAACCAGTCTTTTATTACTCAACCCAACAATAAAATGTCTGCCATAAAACATGAAAACAGAAATCTTGGCCTAAATTACATTTTCAGCCATTTTAAATCATGGGAGAAAATTATGAAAGCAAAAACTTAAAAACAATTTTATTAACAGTTTTTCCCATTAAAATAACAATGTTTCCTTTAATGTAACTAAAGGAAAGCCAGGTAAACAATACTTACACTCACTTGTAGAATCTATATTTATGTAATATGCAAACTCTTCAGCAAGTTTATCATCACTGGCAAATGCACAGATGCAAGCATAAAAGTGTACACATCTTTTGGGACTGTCATCTTTTGCCAAACCAATTTTGTAATTCTGAAGTAAAAAAAAAAAATATATATATATTATTTTTCTGTTTTCCAGATAATATTTTAATTTAAATGGTGGATTATTGCACACAAGTTTTAAATGTTTTCATTGTTGCTTCACGAGGAGGAACAGACAGCAAACAATGTCTATTTTTTTAATAATTTTTAAATTTTTAGCACAATTCACTTGCAAAGGGGGTTTTCGCCAACAGAATAAACATTTCTTACATTAACACAATACACATACATATACATAGGATTTTGTTTTGGAACTGGATCCCAAAGCATATATAAGTTATAGCGTAGGCTGCAACTAGAGGGAAACCTGGAACAATAAAGTGAAACTTGATTTCCAAATAATCATCACAAATATGAAATGTTAACGAATGAACAGAAATGGAATATTTTGAAATGAGCTTTCAATTTGCAATTACTTTCAAATTTATTATTTTATAAGGAGTGAGGTTTTTTTTTTTTTTTATGATGGTGGCATAACTTCCAAAAATTAGGCTGTTCAGCAATTCAAAAAAAAAAGAAATTTGTAATAATGGCATTTAATACATTTAAATATTGACTTTGCTGACTCAAGACACCCAAGCTTAATTTTCTATTTTCCTGACTTGCTTTAGTTTGGTTATCAATCTGACAGAAATATGTACTTAAAACCAAAGACTGTCAAAGCAATTTATCAGATTTACCCTTGAGGCAGATACTGGTGTCACGCAACTCGCACCAGTGCCACATAAAAGCACCCATTACACTCTCGGAGTGGTTGGCATCCAGCCATAGAAACCATGCCAAATGAGACTGAAGTCTGGTGCAACCCCTCCGCTTACCAGCCCTGGTCAAACTGTCCAGCCCATGCCAACATGGACAAGAGACGTTAAATGATGATGTTATCATCAACATATGTTATAAAACAAATGTTATCAACATACCAACGTGCAGCATCAAGATATTTGACAGAAAATTTTTGAGCATATCAAATAAATGTGCAAAATATTGATAAAAATTTGAAATGTTCCAAACTTACTTTGAAAGCTTTACAACTGCACTGGAATTTATGTTCTGGTTGAGTTCGGTTCCGGCTAGTTTCAAAAAACGCAAAATGTAAAAATCCCAATGGTTGTTTACGATTCACTTTGCATTTAACCACCATTATATTTTTGGTGACACGCTGGACAAGAGGTCCAGTAATCTCAGTAGCCATAACCCATATTTCTTGTTTGGTCTCATTTGTTACCTGAAGAGAATTCAAGGCAGAATTTTTTAAAATAAGTGGGACAGCCTCTTCATCACATTCTATTGCAGCTTTGATATGTGTACATGTTTGGTCCGCAGTGTACTGTGTGTTCCGACAACAACTGTCAACATAGCAACGGGACGCTTCTAACAACATACTTGGATTGACTTCAGAGGCTGGGTTGCCTTCAATGTCTTGAACAAAAGGTAACTGTACAAATCCCCGGTAATCGGGGCCACGATCACGAAGTCTTACAGAGAACACTTGCATTGTTGAACCAGTAATGATTCGAACCGCATCGGCACTGTGGCCACGCTTTCTTTCCTTTTCTTTAAAAACAACATCACAAGCTTTGTTTTTGCAACTGATCCCACGTGTGCCATTGTATGTCCCACATTTAGGGCACTTACGAACCCCACGCAATGTAGGTTTACCAAGGTCCTCAAACAATGCCTTCAGTTTCTCAGCTGTGGTCATACTGATTACTCCCAATGGCAATTTCAGGCAAAGAAGCCTAGAAAAGAAAAAAATTAGACACAACTATAAATACAAATACAATAAAGAAAATGGTGAATGAATGCGATATTTTGGAAGGAGGGTGGTGTGACCTGCTCTTTGCAAATTTAACACACACCTATATATATATTCGTATACTGAAGGTAGATCCGGTATGGCCTTAGTGGTGATGACTAAAATAACATCATCTCAACATACACCAGTTTTCACTTCAATAGTGCTGACCATTGCTAATCCTAGCAACCCTACTAAGTTTATATTTCTACAGGGATTAAATAACAAAAGTCGTCAAATACTCTTTCTGGCCTATCTACACTAAATCTCGGTTTAAAAGACAAATAAGCAGCAAATAAATAAGATAAATACCAAATATGACTGTAATTGTTTATGAAACCCAATAAACTGTGAAGGGTCTGCGTTTTCTTCCAGTTTCATGGTTTGAAAGGCAGGAGATATCTTTTCATGGCTAAAATACTGGTCAATATCAATTAATATTTTGAGATGATATTGCCTCTACCCTGGTGAACTTAAGGCAATAAAGTATTCTATCCAGGAACCTAAGGAAACACTTCACCCATGGAGTTTGAACTATCATTCTATCAGCAGGCAATTCAATACAGTGTCACCTGAGCCACCTCACTTGTACAGTACAGGTGAAGTATTCAATGGATTTCACATGTTTCAGTACAATATAAAGGTGAACAACAGAATGCTAACAGATGACTTACCTATGAGATCTAGCTAAGCAGTTAGATGTGTAAGACGGTTTATTAAAGAAATCTATTTTGAAGAGGAGGCTGCAATAACATGGGAATAGAGAAGTGAAGAAAACTCATCTTGATTTTGTTCTTTCACAAAGTTTATGAAGAATTGCCAAACACGTACGTTCCAATTTTAGGAGAACCAAAGGTGGTACAAACATCTCTCTGCTTTATTTATTATATGTACAATCACAACTGTTGAGAGAACATACAAATAAAGGGGATTATAAATAATGATTTTCAACCAATAATTATTTTAACACAAATCTGAAATTTTGTGGTCAAATGTGGTAGAAAATGGCAAGTGATTGTCCTAGCTATAACAGGAAACAACTTCTATCTCATTCCAGGGTGAAAAACTAGAGGTAGTCGATAGCTTCCGCTATCTGGGCGACCAAGTTAGTAGTGGGGGTGGGTGCGCTGAAAGTGTAGCTGCTAGAATAAGAATAGCCTGGGCAAAGTTTAGAGAGCTCTTACCCCTGCTGGCGACAAAGGGACTCTCACTCAGAGTAAAAGGCAGACTGTATGACGCATGCGTACGAACAACCATGCTACATGGCAGTGAA
Source organism: Octopus bimaculoides (assembly GCF_046866305.1). Taxonomy (NCBI): domain Eukaryota; kingdom Metazoa; phylum Mollusca; class Cephalopoda; order Octopoda; family Octopodidae; genus Octopus; species Octopus bimaculoides. The sequence continues at coordinate 48,381,695 of NC_142941.1, read as the reverse complement.
ACATGGGCTGTAACTGCTGAGGACATACGTAAGCTCGCAAGGAATGAAGCCAGTATGCTCCGTTGGATGTGTAATGTCAATGTGAATACCCGTCAGAATAAGTATCTTGAGAGAAAAGCTGAACATTAGAAGCATCAGTTGTGGTGTGCAAGAGAGACGATTGCGCTGGTATGGACATGTGGTGAGAATGGATGAGGATAGCTGCGTGAAAAAGTGCCACACCCTAACAGTTGAGGGAACCCGTGGAAGAGGTAGGCCCAGGAAGACCTGGGCTGAGGTGGTGAGGCAAGACCTTTGTACATTGGGCCTCACCGAGGCGATGACTACTGACCGAGACCTTTGGAAATGTGCTGTGCATGAGAAGACCCGGCAAGCCAAGTAAGATCGTTGCCAGTGCCCCTGGACTGGTTCTTGTGCGGGCGGCACATGAGATGCACCATTTTGAGCGTGGCCGTTGCCAGTACCGCCTGACTGGCTCCCGTAGGATTTTCGAGCGAGATCGTTGCCAGTGCCGCTGGACTGGCTTGTGCGGGTGGCACATAAAAGACACCATTTCGAGCGTGGCCGTTTTCGTGCGGGTGACACGTAAAAGCACCCACTACACTCTGAGTGGTTGGCGTTAGGAAGGGCATCCAGCTGTAGAAACTCTGCCAAATTAGACTGGAGCCTGGTGTTGCCATCCGGTTTCACCAGTCCTCAGTTAAATCGTCCAACCCATGCTAGCATGGAAAGCGGACGTTAAACGATGATGATGATGATGATAACATTAGGGATAAGACACAAGTAGGAAAAATATCAATCTCCACAAGACACCAAAGTAGACTGGATTGGATTGAAACTTGGTTTCAGACGACTTTCAATAAGGTTGATTATCATGTGCCACGTAAAAAGCACTGGTGTTCGTGCAAAGAAAAATGCACTGGCGGTGCTGGTGCCACATAAAAAGCACCCAGTACACTGAAACCTGGTGCAGCTCCTATCAAACCGACTGACAGCATGAAAAAAACAGACGTTAAATGATCATCATTAGCTCCTCATAGTTCTAGATGCTGCAAGGTTAGGATACATTGCCAGCTTCCATTTGACATCGCTTTTCCTATTATGAATAATTAAAAACACAACGTTAGGTGTTCTTCAACTTGAGTAAAGGCTTCAGTCTTTTGTTACTTCAAGCAGACGAAATTATAAATACCACCAGGAAGACAGAAAACGACACTGATAGTGATTGAAGTAAAATCATGAAATAAGGGACTGCAATTATGTTAAAAATTTGGAACCTTAATAATAAACTGCATTTCACCACGTGTCAAGAAGTAATTGTTGTTTTCCAGCCCCGCCATCTCTACATGTGCTTTGAAAGCAACCAACAACAACAAAAAAGAAACTGATGAGATCATTGTCAGCTTCAATAAACAATCGATAGAAAATTAACGATTAACATTCGTCGTAATTTATATATTGATTTCAATACGTTGTACAAGCAATAAACTAAAAACGTGATTGCTAATTATTGTGGCAGGTGAAACCAAACTCGTTAACTCTCTGTTGTTATTAATTATTGAAAACCGAAGCCAACCTGTCTGTTATGTTTGAAATTAAATGTACACAAGAGGAAACTGAAAATAGGAGCTATTGGGATGTCTTTAAGAAATAGATGAAACAATTCATCTCAAGAAGATTCTAACTTGAGACATTTTAGGAGATTTAGACATCAAAACATTCAATGTTAGAAGACGACTGGTGACGGAGGAAAGAAAGCATAATCAAAAAGCTCTCCATTAGCCTTGGACTGAAACACAAAAGTATTAATTAAACTGTAATTACTGGCAGGATGAGGGAGATTTTTTAGAATTATTATTAAATAAAATATTCAGGAGGAAGGAAGGGAAAAAAATAACAGAACGCTGATATTGGAGATTAATAGGAGGTAATAATGGAGAAATATTTAAGACGGATGTTGTGGAATTGGTTAAACGAAGACAAGAAATTACAGTGGAAGATCTAAAAGACATAGTTACCTGTTTAATAATTGCTAAACCATGTTCGAATGATTATAATTGTTTGTATTGAGGAGAGAAACAAATACAGACGGACATGTTGGAAATTTATCTAAAAAACGAAAAGTAGGCGATTGTTGATTGGCTGAATTTAACCACATGATATTAACTTTTATTTCATTGGTTAAACACAAAGACTCGTACACATACACAAACACATACATACATAGACACGCATACACATACACGCATGCACACATATACACACACACACACACACATGTAATCAGACTCAATAACTAATGCTTTCATATTCACCTCTCCTATTTGCTCTCTTCCCCTCACCCCCACCTCTATCTATGCAGTTATTTGGTTATCGACTAGACAAGAATAATAATGATACCCATCAGGAGTCCCTACTGCATGAAATCTTAACAGTAAGGCTGGCACACTTGATGTACTAACACCAAGAAATTTTACTTCATTAAATTTCATTCTTGTTGTTGTTGTTGATGATGATGATGATGGTGATGGTGGTGGTGGTGATGGTGATGGTGATGATGATGATTATTATTATTATTATTATTATTTCTACTAAAGGCACAAGGCCTGGAATTTGGTGGGGAGAGGGCAAGTCGAATACACCAACCTCAGTGCTCCACTGGGACTTATTTCATTGACCTCGAAAGGATGAAAGGCAGCGTTGACTTCACCATAATTTGAACTCAGAATGTAGCGACTGGTGAAATACTGCCGAGCATTTTATCTAGCATACTAACGATTCTACCAGCTTGCCACCTTGCCCCAGCAAAACATTAAAATTATATATATATATATATATATATATATAGTAAGTTTTATGTGTACCTTTCCTTCATTGGACACTAAACTCCGCTTGCGAAGACCTGTTGAGGCAAGTGAAATCGAAACTGAACTAAATTCGATAACTGGCACCCATGCCAACGTCGTCTCCTTCATTGGATACGAAACTCAGCTTGCGAAGACTTATTGGGGCAAGCGAAAGCGAAATCGGGATGATACCTGTGCCCAGCGTCGCCTTTCTGGCACTTGTGCCCGCAGCATGTGTAAAGGACTTTCGAGCGAGATCGTTGCCAGTGCCCCTGGACTGGCTCTTGTGCGGGTGGCACATAAAATACACCATTCGAGCGTGGCCGTTGCCAGTACCACCTGACTGGCCTTTGTGCGGGTGGCACGTATAAGCACCCACTACACTCTCAGAGTGGTTGGCGTTAGGAAGGGCATCCAGCTGTAGAAACTCTGCCAAATCAGATTGGAGCCTGGTGTAGCCATCTGGTCCACCAGTCCTCAGTCAAATCGTCCAACCCATGCTAGCATGGAAAGCGGACGTTAAACGATGATGATGATGATGATGCTACTTCAAAAATGAATGACAATGATCTCATCTTCATGGCTAGGAATTTCAATGGTCATGCTGGGCAGTAGCCGGGTATCTTCCATGGTGTATATGGGGGCCCTGGAATTGGTTCCTGAAACAAAGAGGAATCAAGGCTACTGGAGTTCTGTGATGCAAATAACCTATTGATCTGCAACACCAACTTCAGGAAGCCAGCCAGCCACCTGATAACCTGGCAATTGGGTGACCACACTAGCCACATCAATTACATTCTTGCCAGACAACCAGATACATGATTACTCATAAATACAAAAACCTTCCTTCGTGAAGAATGTACCCCCACAACATAGACTAATCATTAGTGACTTAAGACATTCGGCCAGAAGGATGGCAAGAAGCCGACCAATCTGGAGAAGAAGGATTTGGAAGCTTAAGGATCCTGTACATGGTCAGAGATTTAGGGACACCCTAATTGAGAAATTTGATGATAGAGAGGAGAAACTGCTGACCTGTAACATAGAGGACAACTGGGAATTCCTGTAGGACAGCTTGCTGAGTGCCACAGACTAAATCTGTGGCTGGAACAAAGTCCCATCTAAACCTTGGGTGATGTGGTGGTGAAATGATGCTGTAAACAAGACTATTAGAGCAAAGAAACAAACTTGAAAGGATTGGAAGTGTGGAGGTAGTAGGGAACTCAATTCTTAATAACCATTCCTGGCATTTTTTCCATGATTGTTTCCTTTCCAACTTTACATTTACTGCGCACAAGTCCACCCCCCCCCCCATCACCGCCACAACCATCTCTAGTCTTGTTTCATCAAGGACTAGTCACCTTGTATAGTGAAGGAATGGAGCACGAGAAATTACACCCAATGCATTCTGTGAACTGGTTGGTGATAGGAAGAGCATTCAGTGGGTAGATTTGAGGAGCCTTATCTACCAGTAGGAGGCTACAATGAATGACAGCCCTTCAACTGATGCCAGCACTGAAAGTGGAAATGAAAAGATGAGGAAGTGGAATGACGTGCGCGTGTAACAAGTGTAGCTGTTTATCGATTAATAAGAGATCCTTCATTCATAAAATTCGGTTATGAAAATTTTAAATGTTGTTTACTTTGTATGTATGTATGTATGTATGTATGTATGTATGTATGTATGTATGTGTGTGTGTGTGTGTGTGTGTGTGTGTGTCTATGTATGTATGTATGTATGTATGTATGTATGTATGTATGTATGTATACATGTATGTACAGTTTTTCTCTCTCTTTTTTCATTCTCTCTCTCTTTATTTTCTCTTATTCCTTTCTGTCGAAGAGCGTAGGTTCGAAACGTAAAAGACTTCGTCTTTTGTTTTTCTGTAATTTGAACTGTATATATGCACAGTTACAAAGATTAAAAAAAAAAATCAACCCAAACTACCAGAGTCTTCGAAAATTTTTTCCTAAAACATGTGGAAAGAAATGAAAGTAGAAATATGTTGTAACCTACTTATTAGAGAAATAACAAATTGCTAACATTTTAAGTGTGTCACAAGTTCAAAACGAGTTTTACAGTTATCGATCAATTTCTGGGCTGATTGAGAACCATGTCAACAGTGTTTCTTTGTAACTTCTTAAAAAATGCGTATTGTAATGAAATTTTTCAGAGATACGTCTTTAGAATAAACAATATTTGGAAGAATTTCAAATCATTTCCCCCATCTTGACTTTGTTGACACTAATTTCCGTAACTTTCATATTTTTTACTTTTTAAACCACTGTTTGAATCATCAGCTGTATGTAACCTAAAATCTCAAAAACCTATTTATTACAAGTGACATTAAAAAATAGGTATTCTTTCGTTTCATAAAGCATAGTTGTCAGTATAAGAGGAAGAACAGTCCGAAATTCCTTAAATAAAACAAAACTATACCCTCAAAAATGTAGCTCTGTAAAATTTCGTTAAAAAATATGCACTCTAAATAGATTAATGAAAAGTTGAAGGATCACAATATATTTCGTGTGTGCGTTTGTGTTTGTTTTGTTGTTATTGCGACGAATTATTTCGACCAAGTTTATTCAATGCCATCGATGCATGTCATATAAAATAGTCACAACACAATCACCCCGTGCTGCTGTTTTACTGTTATATTTTTATTAAATGTTTTACAATAATTAATATTAATGTTCCTAATGAGCAGAGGGTGTAGCCGACGGCCTCATAGGAGACATGCCTTTTGTTTATTTACATTCATACAAACTAACACACTTTTAAGTATTTAATTTATATCGATAGAATTAACTTTTAAAATTATTTTCAAAAATTATTCGCAAGAAATTAAATTGAAACTTTTTTTTTTTTTTGGTTTGTTTTCTTTTATAAAGGTCACTTTAACTTTGAAGACGTTTATTTTCATTGATAGAAGGGACAACCGCCATTCTTACATTGAAAACCGATACCGGAAAGATGTTCTCCGAACGATTGCACCGTAAACATTTGTCTGTATCCAAGCAGTTTATCACGTCATGCCTTGCTGCCTTCTTCGGACCTTTCTCGTTTGGTTACATCCTCGGATATAGTTCTCCTGCCATCGCTGAATTACTCAAGAGCAAGTTCTTACACGAGCAACAAGCTGCATGGTTTGGTTCTATGGTAACGATCGGAGCCATGCTGGGTGGACCCATGGCTGGGTGGTTGGTCGAGAAATACGGACGCAAATACACAATGAATTTCATATCAGTACCGTTAATTGTTGGTTGGTGCCTCATCATGGCCACTCCTAACGTTGTATTATTCTATTTGAGCCGCATTGTTAGTGGTGTAGCAATCGGAATGACTTGTGTTGCCTCACCTATTTATATCGCTGAAATTTCAACCCGATCTCTACGTGGAATGCTTGGCTCCAGTGTTCAGCTCAGTATCACAGTTGGCATTTTTGTGGCATATATCCTAGGAATGTATATGAATTATTTACAAATGGCTAAGTTCGGAATCCTTATTCCATTGCTTTCCTTCTTTTTTACGTTATCAATGCCGGAAACCCCTCGCTGGTTACTGTACAAGGGCCGCCGAATCGAAGCCATCCAAGCACTGACTAAACTTCGATCTGTCAACTGCGACGTCGAGGACGAAATCCGTGATATTGAAGAAGGATTAGACATACAAGATATATCCTACAGAGACATGTGGAGAAAACCAGAACTTTCCAGACCAATCTTTATTTCCTTAAGTCTAATGATTCTGCAACAACTGACTGGTATTAATGCCGTTCTCTTTTATGCTGTTCCAATATTTAAAGAATCTGGTTATGAAAACCAAAGTTATTTTGCAAGTGCCATTATTGGAGCCACACAGATCCTATTTACATTCCTTGTTTCCCAAATAATGGATCGTGTTGGACGTCGTAAATTATTAATCAGTGGAGGATTGAGTCTAAGCTTTTCTTGTTTTATCCTCGGATCTTACTACGCTTTGAAAGAACACAATTATCTTGTAGCGAATAATTTGAAGACTCTTCCTCTAATCAGTTTAGTTGTGTTTATTGCAAGTTTTTCCATTGGATGGGGGCCAATTCCAATGCTTATTATGTCCGAGATTTTCCCATCTCATGCTCGAGGCAAAGCTAGTGCCCTTTCAATATTTACCAGTTGGTTGTTTGCATTTATAGTCACCAAAGAATTTATTACAGTGAAAGAAAGCTTGGGACCAGCAGAAACATTCTGGTTGTTTTCCCTTTTTTCTTTTACTGGGGTTTTTTTCGTGTGGTTTGTGTTACCCGAAACAAAAGGGAAATCTCTTGAGGAAATTGAATTATATTTCCTCGGTAGAAGTATGCTAAAAAAATAGCCTCTGATGTAATAATAATTCATTTGTTCATTATTTTAGCCTGCAATTTCTTCATTCGATGAATATTTACAGACTTTAAGGGATTCATGAGCTGGTTCACCCTCGGCCCAGGTCGAAATTTCTCTTTATTTCCCTACAGTATTTCTTTATAACTTTCTCAATAATGCATATTTTTTAATGAAATTTAGCTGGGATATGTTTTCAAGGATTTGGATTACGATTATGTCGGCAGTTTTAACCCCATCGTTTTTTTTTTAAAGGAATTTTAAAACCTTCTTCTCTCCTTCCGACTGTTTCCTCATAGCTCTCTTTAAACATTTTGCAGAAATACGTTTTCGAGAGTTTTAATTATATAATATTGATGCTTCAAACATAGCTGGTTTAAAAAGTTTTCTAAAAATGCTAAAATTATGGAAATTAGTACCAACAAAGTAAGTACCGAGGTGGGAGAAGGAACGGTCCTAAAATACTCTAAAAAATTGTTTTACTAAACTTTGAGGACATAATTGTAATCTACACCCGCGAAAATATATTTCGGCAATATTTGATTTTTAAAAAATATACACTTCTCAGAAAGTTGTAAAGAAACAAAATCGGGAGATGGGGCACCAATCTGCATTTATACCCATTTCTCACTATTTATGTTTTTTCCTTCAGATTTATTCTTTGCTCTTGATTTTCTAAGAAATTGTTTATATTTCTTTGAATGCGAGAAAATATTAGGAACTACTTAGAGATTATAGAACCGACCTCAGAACTTTGCTGGTTGTGTAATTAATAACTTATTAATAGTTAGTGTTAAATTTAAACGCTACTTGCCAAGTGATAAATTAAGCAAAAACAGAAACTTGAGTTAGTAAGTAAAACTTGTCGGCTATTTTAGGAACCCTCGGTTAAGCAGTTAACGACATACTTTCGGTAGTAGTATCGTGTCAACACCAACTGGTCGGGTCAAACACACAACATACTAAACATTTCTTGGTATCTTTTTCGGTTTTATATGCACAACATGAAAGCTGGACATTATTCTAAGCATTAATCGACTGGGAGGTAGGAAAGGAAAACAATAATTGAGGTGTTTTTTTTAAAGGTGGGGAGAAAGTTGTAAAGACCTTAAAATTTTTTTTTTATATTGGGAATGGGGAGGGAAATCAGAAAAGAAGGGAGTCTCTTGTTGAAATACATCCATTTGGACATTTCCAAATGGCTTTGATCTTTCAGTTTATGTTCACAAACTAAATATCTTTTTGTTTATCAAATGAATTTCCACCTACTTCTCATTATAATTAACATTCTTATGAGTATTGCTACTTTTCGGGGGGTGGGGGTTATTTTCCATTTTGATCATAAATTTCATTGATAAAAATTCTTTGATTCCTTTTTCTCGTTGATGCTGTAATTTTATGAATATTTGATATTACAATATTCATAAAATTACTAGAAATATCAACAGGAAAAATAAAATGAAAATTAATTTGATCAAGAAAATCTATGAACCAAAATGTTGAGCCTTACACATTTCTCTACCTTAGAGATTTGCTACCAATTCTGCTGGTCAGAAAGCATTGCAGAATGACTGGTTACATAGATTTGAAGTTTCAGAATTTTCCCAAACACATGCATTCAACATTGTATGTGTCGAGTAGTAGCAACAAAAGTATAAATACTGGACAACTACTTAATGCACAAGTATCTCCCCAATCTCAATGCTAATTTCAACCTCATCTCAGAACTACAACTTCCTCCTTTCTCTCGTTTCTCATTCTCACCCCCTCAATGCAGTTATACACGTACATATACATTTGTTCATTGATGAAGTAAATTACAAAAAAGAAAAAAAAAAAGTAAATACTGACTAGAGTTGCAGGACCCCCACCCCCCACCCTAAAGCAGGAAATCTAATTGACTGAAAATCACAACATTCCCCCTGAAACAGGATACCAGTTGATTGCAAGTTCACTCATTTACAACTGGGTGGCCTGGGCAACATGAAATGTTTTGATCAAGAACTCAACACACCACCTGGCCTGGGAAGTGTCACGATGCTCTTGCAATTCTGAGTGTCACGCCCTAATCCCTCAACCACATGCCTTCATATTAGTCAAGTAGAACTCATGATATTGTCCCATTTATTAATCATATAATTAGTTTCCATACTTATTTACAAACTAAGTTTTGAGTTATTAAGATATAAATACATATAAATATTCTATTTTTCTAGGTGCTGGTGCCACATAAAAAGCACCCAGTCCATTCTGTAAAATGGTTGGTGTTCGGAAATGTATCCAGCTGTAGAAGCCAAGCCTAAACAGACAATGGAACCTGGTGCTGCTCCTATCAAACCGTTCAATCCATGCCAGCATGGAAAATGGACATTAAGTGATAAGGACTTCCTTGTTAATTATTTTTTAAGTATAAGATCATTCCTTTCTTTTCTTTTTGCTTTTAGAACAAATTAACAGCAAATCATTGTTGTTAATTGGGGTGTGGCATGATGGAGTATCTTGGTAAATTTATTCTGTTGTCCTTAAAATATTCATATCCATTGTACAGGGAATTCAAGTAACTATTTGGAATATAATATCCAGGGTTTGAGGATTTAAAAAAAAAATTATTTATTTAACTATTAATCATTCAAAATTGGTGCAAAAAGAATAATTGGTTCTTTTCATTTCTCAGAAATATCAAATGTATATTTTAATTTTCATTACATATTTAAAATTTGAAAAATTTAGTTTTCTCTTATATTTTCTTGTTAAAGATATAATTAACTTTTCAGCATTGACATTACTTTCACATGTAATGTTTGTTTATTCAAATTGTTTTGAATTAATCATGCATTATGTTGTGGCTTTGAGATTTTGATGATGTGACTGTTTACATTTAAAATGACATTGCAAGGTAAGTGTGAAAGGATGGATCAGGCTGGTTTCAACTGAAAGCTGGGAGAATATTTGGGCCGCATATGGCCAGTTTAAATGCTAAAGGGTTGAAGTAAATTTGTTATAATTTAAAATGGAAATATAATTATTTTATTTATAACTTATACATGCTGGGCAGGGTTTGGACGGGTCAACAGGATGTTCAACAACATCCTGTTGACCTGTCTAATCCCCTACAAGTACAGAAGACAGACAGGAGCAGATGATGAGAAGCAACATATTTATCATAATTAATATTATCTACACTTCGTAAGATGGCATGCTGGCAGACTCGTTAGCACACTCGTTAACACACTGGGCAAAATTCTGTGTGGCATTTTGTCTGTCTTCACATTCTGAGTTGAAATTCTGCCAAGGTTGACTTTGCTTTTCATCCTTTCGGGGTTGATAAAATAAGTACCAGTGATACACTGGGAATAATGTTATTGACTTAACCTCTCCCTGAAAGTGCTGGCCTTGTGCCAAAACTTGAAACCATTATTATTTCCACCTAATATAGAAATAAAATGCAAATATACAAAGTAATTATATTTTCATTATTAAATTATAACATATTTTACATTCAGTATATTTTTAACAAAAAACAAAGAGAAATTTTTCTTCTTTTATTCTTCATAATACTCATGTTTTTTTTGTATTTAGTTGTTGTTAATAAATTACTTATACGGTTTGTTTTGTTTTGTAACTATATTAAGACATCTGAAAGTTTCATTTTTTTTGTAGACATTTCGAATCCACTTTGCTCAAATTGTTGAAACCCTTCAATAACAAATTTTCTTCTTGCTTTCTTGTATTTATGCATTGCAAGTTCACCTCCCTCCACACTCATTAACCTACACATCCACCTCTCCTTGATCCTCTCTCCCCTTTTCTCTCATACTCACCTTCCTCTACCTTGAAGGTATCCCCTGACGTCTCTTATCCTTTCTCTCTTTTCAACTGTTCCTGTTCTTCTATTCCTACTCTTGCCTCTTGGTAGTTGGTGGCACAAAGCCACTGCCTTCACCACTGCAGCTCTCCCTCAGTCCAAGGGTCTTGTCTTGTGAATTTCTTGGTAACCTCACAAGGGCCACTATTACAAAGAAAAAAAAAAAAGCACCTGGTACACAGTGTAATGTGGCTGTCTTTACGAAGAGCATCTAACTGTCGAAACCAAAGCTGACATTTTAGCTCATCCCAGGTGTTCTGGTTCATCAGATTCCACAGTATCCTCCAACCCATGCCAGCATGGAAGACAGAAGTGAAACTGGTCCATTAGACAGAATCACTGAACACTTCCATGTTCAGGTGTCTCAAGTTACTTCTTTCTAAATCAGAACTTTTCAAAATTTTCACACTGGTGACATACATCTTAAAAATTTATTTTGCCTTCACTCATTTTTAACAATTCAATGCTACCCGTGGTCATGAGTGAATCATGTCTTACATAGTTATACAAATTTACTTGATTTCATGACACACCTAGGAATGAAGGACAATGAACTAAAATGTTGTGGCACAATTTTGAAGCTTTCCATCGTCATCATCAATTAACGTCCGCTTTCTATGCTGGCAAGGGTTGGAAGGTTTGACTGAGGACTGGCAAGCCAGAAGGCTGCACCAGGCTCCAATCTGATCTGGCAAGGTTACTACAGAAATCAAAGTACAATCATCAGCAAAGTCACGTAGAATCTTTGGTCTTTTTCTTTGATCTGAAACTTTGCCCTTTTGGATTTAGTAGTCCTCCTTCTGTGCAAAACTGGAATCTTCTACCTTCATGGTAATCCCTGAAAGCATGATGGAGCACCACTGAAAAGATTATGGAAAAAAGTGCAGGGGTTAAAACACATCACGGTTCGGTTCCAGTGGCAACAGAAAATACTTCTCAACATTGGCTACTAGATGTCACTATTGCCACCATTCCTTTATGCAGAGATACTATTTTCCCTTATTTTATTAAGAAGAACAACTTTTGACAAAATTTTTCAGACTGTCTCACTGTAGCAAAGGCCTTGGTCAAGTTGACCAAGTAGAGTTGATTTAATAGCAAAGCCAACACCATGAATTCTTGGTCCATCTGCTGGCTTTCCACTCCCCAAAAAAGGATAGCCATTTACAATTCTTGTAATTCCCGTGTCTGCAAGCCTCATTTACTTAATGTAGCAATATCAATTTTATAGAAGTTGAAGATGGCGAGCTGGCAGAGTGGTTAGCACGCCAGGCAAAATGCTTAGCGATATTTTATCTGTCATTATGTTCTGAGTTCAAATTCCACCGAGGTCGACTTTGCCTTTCATCCTTTTGGAGTCAATGAATTAAGTACCACTTGTGTACTGGGGTCGATCTAATTGAAATAGGAAATATATGTATGTTCACTGGGTTTGTAAATGAGAGCAAAGCTACAGGAAACCAAAAGACGAATGATCACAAGAAGCAGTCAGCTCCCCTACCCTAGTCGTTACTACTCCCAATGTAGGATTCCTCATCATACAGGTGACAGGCACAGCCGTAAGATGCATTACGAATCTGTAGCAATTGGAAGGGCATGACCCAACTCAAACATTAACAACTATGTGACATGAGGGCTAAGGAGAAATGAAAGTGTCACCTCTGGAGTTTGCAAATGGCCACTATACTGATAGGTAACTGGACAGAATAAATTTACAATCTATAAATGTCTTTCAATAACCAGTCACTCATCTGGGAAGGCCTTGAAATCAATGTTACCATCTGGGGACTATGTGTGTCCCAGTGATAATAAAAAGACTCAAAGGAGGCCTGCAACCAAATAACTTTACTGAATCAGTGGAGGGAAAGATACCTCTCATTTACTTGACAATTTATGCCCCACATTGCAGAAATCACAATGTAAGTATATCTCAAAGCAAACTCTTACACTGTTGTACCATTGAATTACAAATAACGCTTATCTTTTATGCTTGGGTGACCCTACAGCTTCCAAGAGTTCAATTGTATTTGTCTTTGCTTAGATAAAATGACTAAATTGTGGGTGTTAAGTCCCCATGAAGGGGTCTTTCTAACTTCTAAGATGAAATTTTAGAAATATTACTTCATTTGTGTGTAATATCTATGGTTAAAATTTCATCAACAGCCAAAATATATGAATTTTCATGGGGGTTATGGCCCTTATGCAAAGAATATAATTTCCAAATTTCATAAAGATCCATTGAGTAGTTTTGGATCATTAAAAATGACTAAAATTTGAGAGTTAAGGCCCTCATTAGGGGGTCTTAGAATCCTTATGAGAAGTGGAAACTTTGAGAATACTTCTTGATGTGTGTCGATTACCCATGGTTGAAATTTCATCAACATCGAAAATTTATGAATTTTCATGGGGGTTCTGCCCTCTTTAGGCCATCTCAAATTCAAACCAAACATACTGCATTATACCCGCCCTTATGCATTGAATCTAAGTTCCTAATTTCATTAGGATCGTGCAGTAGTTTTCGAATGTATAAGTAACAAACGAACACACATAATGACATTGACTGGATCTTTTTTAAAATGGGGGCCACATTTTTCATTAACGAAACACTTTGAAACTTGGAACACTGGTAGAATGTGTCATATAAAACATCTTTTTCTCTTAGTCTTCTTTAAAAAAAAAAGAAATCCATAAGTTATTCCATGTTAAAGTTGTCGTATTTCTGTAATTTCAACCAATCACTGACGTCCATTCAGCCGATATACATTAAGTGCCGACTACATAAACAAACGATTCTGAAACAATTAACCTTAACCCTAACCCTAACCCTAGAGTTAGGGTTAGTGTTAAAGCAAATTTAAAATGAAAAAAAGCAAATAAAACGAAGGTATGGAGATTAAATACGCTTTACATCGCTTAATCAGCCAAAGGAGTAAATATAAACAACTGAATACTTGTCAGTGATTGGGTGAAATTATCGAAATAAGACAATTTTTTACATGAAATAAATTCGAATACAAAAATATTTTTCTGTTCTATAACACAAAATAGATAAGTATACGAAGTTTGAAAATCTTTCCGTACCAAAAACACTACGTAAAACATTAATGAAAAATGTGGCCCCCGTTTTAAAATAGATCCCATTGACTTTTATATAATAGATATGAATATGCACATATACATACATGTATATATGTGTGTATTATATATATATACACAAACACAAAAAGATAGATTGATAGATCCAACTGAGTGGGCAAAAAAAATATGAGACACTGCCTAGTGCTTTTTTTAAAAATTTTGATAAGCCTGGTACTTATTCTTCTTGGCAAACCAGTAAGTTATGGGGATGTAAATAAACGAACAGCAGTTGTGAAGCAGTGATGAATGAAGTCTTAACATAATTACGTTGAGTGTATACTTTATTGTGATTAACAAAAGGCACTACGAGGAGCTTCTCCATTTCTAGGATCTAATGAATATATCGCTATATCAATTGAACCCATGAAGTGGATTGCCTCACTGCAAGGACATTAAAGGCGCTGAAACCACTTTCCAAAATTACTCACTTAAATTAATTCACAGTACATTAAATTTACGTTTCCATTGAACTGGAATTGGCTTACGTAGTGACATAATCTTCTTCAGGACCGCCTTCTTATACAAACATGTCACATTTCTACGTTCTTTTACTGTTTCCACTTTATTTACAAGTTTTTGGCTATCATGAAATATCTGATTCGAATTCTACACAATCTCTCACGATTGCGGTGCTTGTTTATCCTGACATTGTTTTACAGAATATTTCATCACGATTCCTTTCCGTTACAATTGACACAGACACTCTGAAGAACAACTGGCAATATCTGAATACCAGGTAGTTTTATTTTCATATATAATAACATTCTGACATGTTTACCCGGCGCGGCTCGGGGTTAAAATGGCATTGTCTTTTTTGTTTACTCTTTTACTTGTTTCAGTCATTTGACTGCGGCCATGCTGGAGCACCGCCTTTAGTTTGGAACAAATCGACCCCAGGACTTATTCTATCGGTCTTTTTTGTCGAACCGCTAGGTTACGGGGACGTAAACACACCAGCATCGGTTGTCAAGCGATGGTGGGCGGACAAACACAGACACACAAACACACACACATATATATATATATACATTTACATATATACGACGGGCTTTTTTCAGTTTCCGTCTACCAAATCCACTCACAAGGCTTTGGTTGGCCCGAGGCTGTAGGAGAAGACACTTGCCCAAGGTGCTACGCAGTGGGACTGAACCCATGTGGTTGGTAAGCAAGCTACTTTATTTCATTAACGATTTGCCATGAAGGCATTACAAAGAGGGGACGATCAAGGAAAGACAGACAGACATAAAGTAACTGCGGGCTGGACACAGACATTAATGGGATGAAAGGGATAACAAAAATGATGAAATAATAATGGGAGGGGCACCGGCGCCCGCCGACCGATAACCCCTCGAAAACATTGTTCGATAAGTTCAAATAGTGTTCAATCAATAAATCAAAAAAATTTTTAAAGTTCAATTTATCATCTTCATCCGGGCCACCAAGCAAGCTTCTTACCACACAGTCGCTCCTGCGCCTATACTTATTCCATTTTTTTTTCCAAGTTCAAAATTGTTTTCACTTTGTTAATCGTTTTACAAAATCAAACTAGAAAACTGGACAAAACAGCACAATTGAAAAAAGGGAAAGACTCCCCACCCCCACCCCGCCTCATTTTCTCCCAAATTTGTTTATTTAATTTTTTTTTTTTTTTGCCAAAAACCTCCGTTTTCGGATATGGAAGTTCCGGAAAATTGCCAAAAAATGGCATTGTTAAATTCCTCGCCCTGCCCTAATTCTTAAATTTTGACTTTTTCCCCCAACCCTAACCCTAACCCTAACCCCATGACCGTAACCGTAACTACAGAAATATTTTGAAATTTTTGTCAGAATCGTAATCTCCGTATTTTTCCGCATATTTAGAAGAAAAAAAGAAGTAAAAAATGAAGGAAATGCGTGTGGGGGTAGGAATTTAAAAATGGTGATTTTTACTAAATGTTTTCCTATTTTCTAGTTCTACCAAAGTACAAACTTTGGCTTGTGGGCTGTCCCCTGTATATCTGAGGATTGGTGGAACTTTAGAAGACTTTCTCTATTTTCATGATGATTCCAGTGCCTTAGAAAACGTGAACAACCACTTGAAGCCATTTAATATAACTGGTAGGATATCTTTTATTTGTTTCAGTTATTAGATTGTGGCCATACTGGGGCACTGCCTGATATATTATTGATATGTATTGATGAATATAGTGAGGATTGAAAGCAGTGTCATGGCTGAACACTTCGTTTATTTTTTATGTTTTAAGAGTTAAAGCAGGTCTCACGATCATTTTTAGTGGGCAGGAATGTGGGGGAAATTATTCTCAGACTGGACCTTTGGCCGGAAACCCCTGCTACAGAGTGGGTTTTGTTTAAAGTTTATTGTTCTAATAATATTAATTCCTTACAAAGGAATTATTGTTGATAGGGACACATAGCGGGTACATAATGGTTTTAAATTGGGAATTTATAAAGATTTGACATGTGTTTAGACAAAATAGTTATTCTAGTTATTCAATGATTTCCTTATATTCATTAACAATTCATGTTTTATTTATCTATTTTATTTGTTGATTTGAATTTAAATGTAATTTGTTTATTAACTGTTTCTCTTATATTTAGGCCATCAGATTGATGAACTCTTTAAGTTTACCAATTCTGTCCACTGGGATGTTGTTTTTGGTTTGAATATGTTGAATCGGCAACATGGTAAATGGAACGCTGATAATGCAGTGAGACTGCTTCAGTATATTGCTAAGAAAGGCTACCCTGTCGCTGCCCTTGAATTGGGAAATGGTGAGTTACTTCAACCATATAGTAGTGTCATTTTGCAGTTCAAAGTATTCCTTATGAAACAGACAGACTCTAAAAGATGTAGGGAAATAAACATCATCATGATCGTTATAATCCTTTGATGCCTGTTTTTCATGCTGGCATGGGTTCTATAGCTGGATACCCTTCGTAACACCAACCACTTTGTGCCACCAGCACTCGTGAGGTCATCAAGTGATTTGTAAGACAAGAAAAGAGAAGGGAAAAGCCCCTCCCTCATCCCCCACCCTCCACTTGAATAAGTGGGAGAAGTACTCAAGAGGTGGGATAAGTGAAAATATGAAAGTGAGACAAGCACAGGTGCTGCCTTACTATGCAGGAGATACACGGTTACCCCAACATTATATAAGAGTAGGTGGGAAGAAGAAAGAAGATGTTAGTGATGGGGTGCCAGAGTAAAGCCTCAAGGAACAAAGAGGTGGACGTAAGAGAGAATAGAAACAGTGTATTAGGGAGTGGGGTATAAGAGTGTGAAGTGGGGATTAACATGGTTAGAGATGGGGGTGGAGGTGACTGTAGTGAGATGGAAGTGTGACTTGATGGGAAATATGAGGGGAACGGGTTGGAGTAAGGTGAGGGAGATAGAAGTGGGTCAGGGATGACAGATCAGGAAGTAGGGGACGATGAGCAAAGGTACATAAGAGAGAAAGGGAACCAATGCGGTGCTTTTGTTAATTTGAACTGAAGAACATGAAGAGGAGGTTTTCATTCATGGTTTCATCATCATCGTTTAACGTCTGCTTTCCATGCTAGCATGGGTTGGACGGTTTGACTGAGGGCTGGCAAGCCGGAATGCTGCACCAGGCACCAATCTGATCTGGCAGAGTTTCTACAGTTGGATGCTTAAAAAAAAGATATATCTGAAACTGTTAATGTTGAGCTCCAGATTGGTCCCCAAAAAAGAGAACAAAACACACCTATCACTAAAGGCCTTCCAGCCATGCCTTGTCCATCATTTGATACATCCTGGATTACATTATTCAATCTGCTCTTTTTTTTCTTGAAATGGTAGGTGCAATTTAGGATAGGTTTGGCTGCTAATATCAGCAGGTCAAACATCTGCATGGCAGCTCTCTCGGCTCATATTTGAAACTAATTTCTGTGCTTTTAGCCATTTAAATTCAGATATGAAATAGAAAACTCGAAATATCTGTTTAATTATATCATTAACAAAAAATAATCCTATGTTTTGCAGAACCAGATGTCTACCAACTGATTCTGCCTCACAGACCAGATCCAACGGTCTTAGCAAGTGATGTTTCATATCTTCGTTCTATCATGGATCAGATACCACATTTAAAGGGGACGAAACTGCTGGGGCCTGATGTCACTAATCAATGTGTTACTCAACCGTCATATAAAAATTTCTTTAAAAAGTAGGTTTTTTTGATAAAATTCTGTTAGATTTTTAAGATTATTTTACAGATTTAATCTTTCATCTTTTACTTGTTTCATTCATTAGACTGTGGCCATACTGGGGCACCGCCTTGAAGAATTTTTAGTTGAATAAATTGACCACAGGACTTGTTTTTTAAAAGCCTAATATTTATTCTATTGGTCCCTTTTGCTGAATCGCTAGGTCCTGAAGATGTAAATTCATGAACACTAGTTATCAAGCAGTGGGCAGGTAGACAAACACATACACACACACACAATACGCTTCTTTCAGTTACTGTCTAACAACTCCATTCACAAGGCTTCGGTTGACCTGAGGCTATTAATTAAAAGACACTTGCTCAAGGTGCCATGCAGGGGGACTGAACCCAGAACCATGTGTTTGGGAAGCAAACTTCTTACCACACAGCTACACCTGCACCTTAATGTTATATAGAGTAAAATATGTTGATTATTATTAGAAATGTTACCAGCTAATTTGCATGTATCAATTGTTCTTTTAATACAGGTTCACTATCAGTTTTCTGGCAGCCATTGATCTGCTCCTCCCTCTTTTAATTCAGACTTGATTATGTGAGGTACTTAAAATTTCCCATGACCATTACTAACGTGCATTCCACAATGAAGCCTTCATGGCACACATTCACTAGTATCGTATCATGAAGGTGGAAACACTTCCCCCTTTAATAATATCATGTGGTCATGTGATTGATCAAACTATTGGATGTTGTTATACATCACTGGTTACAGTGCACTTTGCATCATTTTTTAAGCTTTCAAATGATGCTACTCAGCAGCTGGCTAGGTAACCAGCCTAATCGGAAGAGGGTCGTCCGTCGCAGGGTTGGCACCCATTTACAGCCGAGTGGACTGGAGCACCATGAAGAGAAGTGTTTTGGCCAAGAGTACAATGCATTGCTTGATCTTGCCCCAGCTGAGCTTTCAATCATTTACTGATCAGATCGGAATCAACTTGCTGCCACACCTTATTCCAGATGAATCTAGAAGCAGCATTTATCTTGATAAAATCATATCGCTTCACACTTCACTTTTCACTCTATTCTACACCCCCCCCCCAACCTTGAACCTTTGATAAATAGCAGCTAAATCTCCTTCAAACTACACTCTACTCTTTAAAAAGAGAATCATTTGATAATACAGTCTTAGATACCCTTTACCTGAAAAATAAAGAGACTGGATTGTCATGTCTGGGATGCCTTTGATTAGTTCTTAGGTCTACCAGATCATGGACGATCTGGGAACTAAACAACATCTGATCCTTTGACCCCCATCCTCCTGATGGAGAGACATTCTTTTCATTTAATCCAAGCACTGATTATTGGTTTCACGTTTTGGCACAAGGCCAGCAATTTCAGGGGAGGAAGTATGTTGATTACATCGCCCCCCCCCTTTCGTTACTCAACTGGTACTTATTTTATCAGCCCCATGACAAGCAAGACTGACCTTGGCAGAATTTGAACTGAGAATGTAAAATTGGAAGACACGCCTCTAAGCATTTTACTCGGTCTGCTAATGACTGTGCCAGTTTACCAAACTGTAATTCTTGCAATCGCAACAACAAAAAATGGTCATTTCATCTCCAGCAATGCCACCTTTTGTTAAAAATACTGTCAAAATTGTAAATGAATTGAATTCCTCAAACATATTTTGTTTTATTCTTTTTTGTTTTTTATTTGACAGATACCTGGATGCAGCCCACACTTTCTTGGATGCTGTTACCCTACATCAGTATGTTATTGAACTTGTCTTATATTCTTAGCATTTTAAGGTCTGTAATTTCATGGATGGATGATATTTGGATTATGCACGATGACGATATATTTATATCATTTAATGTACTCGGTATTTAATTAAGAGCTTCTAATAATTTCTAACCATTAAGACTTGTGGTTATCCAGGATCTATAATGGGCCTTGTGTCTCCAAGCAACATTTGGGCTTTGAACTCATGGGTTGTTCTATTTGAAAATTATGATGCAAATACATGAGAAACGACAAAAGACGAGGAGAAGGTAAATGCAAAAGAGTTGAATTAGAAGAAAGAGGTGGGGGGTGAAATCAGAAAAAAGAAGGGAAAGAAAATGAGAGTTACGTCCCCTTTGACTGTAGACTTAAAACCCAGTAAAACCTAAAATCAGTTTAGTTGCCCCCTGAAACAGTTTCTTAAACATCCCTGTTTTCTTCCAGATATTATCTTGATGGCAAATATGCCAAACTTTGGGAGTTTTACGATATAGCAGTTATGGACAGGTTGGAAAATGAACTTGCTTCAGCCAATGATATTTTGAGAAAGCATGCTCCAGGAAAGAAACTTTGGCTTGGAGAAACCAGTGCAGCCTGGGATTCTGGTTCTGTTAATGTCTCCAATTCATTTGTGGCTGGATTTTTGTAAGTTATTTTTTAAAGATTTCTGGTAATTCTTTTATTTATTCTCTTTTCATTTTTGGCATTCATTGAAAGCAGTGCTTCAGCATGGCCTCAGCTCTAACAACTAAAACAGACTAAAGGTATGTCATATAAAAACCAAGTATGGAATCAACAAGAGAATTTTCACATTCTTGTTGAGTCTGCTAAAAACAATAGCTAATTGTCTCTCATTAGATAATGTTGTCCTGCAAACTTGTAAAACTATGGGATGGTCATGGCTGGAATAACTTTGATCATAGGTCAGGAATGACCTAATTCTAAACAACAACAACAAGTGGTGCTCAAGCATAGCCACAGCTGAACGGAGAAACAGCTTAATTGGCCGTGTATTGATCGGTTACATATATTAAGGCAGTAAGCTGGCAGAATCGTTAGCATGTTGCGCAAATTGTTTAGTGGCATTTCACGTGTTTGTATGTTCAGAGTTCAAATTCTGCTAAGGTTGAATTTGCCTTTCATCTTTTTGGGATCAATAAAATGAGTACCGGTTGTGTACTGGGATAAATGTAATTGACCTTCCGTACTCCCCCGAAGTTGCTGGCCTTGTGTCAAAATTTGAAATCAATATTTCATATATTATTAGACATTGAATAAATTATATGGGAATCATTTTCTGTCTTTCTGAAGTACAAATCTCATTGATTTTATTCTGCAAGTCACAAAGAGTTGATAATCAAAGAAGTATTGATTATTAATTGTTGAGTTTAATTTCTAAACATTTTATCTTGTAGGTGGTTGGATAAACTTGGATTAGCTGCTAAATACGGAGTTGAAATTGTGATGAGACAAGACTTCTATGGTGGAAACTATGGACTAATCCAGTTTAAGAATCTGGATCCAAACCCAGTAAGTGATTGAAGGAATTAAAACTGACAGTCCACTGGTTACGACAATGAGGGTTCCAGTTGATCTGATCAACGGAACAATCTGCTCATGAAATTAACATTCAAATGGCTGAGTGCTCTACTGAAATATGTTACTCTTAGCGTGTTTCTCAGGGAGATTTAGAATGACACAGAGTGCAACGAAGCTGACCCTTTGACATATGAATACAACTCATTTTTGCCAGTTGAATGGACTGGAGCAAGATGAAATAGAGTGTCTTACTCAAGGGCACAAGACACTGCTTGGTATCGAATTCATGACCTTGTGGTTGTAAGCTGGACACTTTGACCACTTGGCCACATATGCCAACATTGTATTTAAAACAATGTCTTCATGGCATATCTATCAATTGTTATGGCTGGTGTCTGACTGTTGTCCGCATCAATCTTTTCAGACAATTTGAGCCTTACAAGTCAACTGATGGACTTGTGTAGTTGTCAAATAGTAACAAAGACATTGAAAGAGGCCACTCAAAAGTCCTTCAAGATGATAGGAAAACAATTTGGACCCAAATAAAAGAGTAGGGTGGAAGTGGATTGTGACCAGTGAGGAATCAGGACATCTAATTCCTACAATGTCATCCCTTTGTTATTTCTGCAATGTTACTCTATGTTCACTGTTGTATCTCTTTTTTGTTTTGAGATTTCCTGAAATTTTTATTTTAAATTTAAAAGAAAATGAAGTTTATAATATTTTAGGTCAATAAATTTCTAGATACAGGCACCAATACTATTCAACAGTTTTACTGACTTCAACCGAGTGAAATCGTAGTCATGGCTGATGCTAGTGCCATCTGATTGGCACCCATGCTGGTGTCATGTAAAAAAGCACCCTTCGAGCGTTGGGCCTCACGGAGGCAGTAACAGGTGTCCAAGACCCTTGGCAATATACCATGCTTGTGTTGACCTGCCAAGCCAAGCGAGACCATAGCTGTGGCCGATGCCAGTGTCAGATCAATGGCACTAGTGCCGGTAGCACATAAAAAATACCCACTACGCGCTTGGAGTGGTTGGCGTTAGGAAGGGCATCCAGCCATAAAAACCTTGCCAAATCAGACTGGAACCTGGTGCAGCCCCCTGGCTTACCAGTTTTCAGTCAAACCGTCCAACCCATACCAGCATGGAAAGCAGACGTTAAATGATGATGATGATGAATTTGAAGTAAACTGTGGACCACTTCGTAACTCTTGAGTGATAATGTTAGTGTTTTGGTATTTCTGAGATGAAATGATGGGCAAGAAAGAGTTTAACCAAAGAGCTGAGGAGAAAAGAAGACCTTCTTGAAATGAGAATGCATGGACAGTTTGAAAGGAATACACAAGATGTTAAGGATAATACATGGCTTGAGTGAGGGGATTTGAAGTGTACCACCGAAAGCCTGATCATTGCTGCACAAGACCAGGCTCTTGTTACCAATTCAATGAAGTATAACATCTATAAAACTTCTGATACCCAGAAATGCAGACTCTGTTGAAAGAGTGTGGAAAATGTGACCCACTTGGTAAGTGGATGTGAGAGCCTTGCACAAAAAAAATACAAGCGCCACCACGATAAAGTGTGTGTGTATTTTCATTGGCTCTTATGCCGTAAATACCAATATGAAATAACGGAGAACTGGTATGAGAATGTACCGAGTATAGTTATGCAGGAGGATGGAAAAGTAATGATACTCTGGGACTATGATTTTCAGACGGATCGTGTAATCAAACACTGTCGGACGGATATTGTCATATTGAATAAGAGAGACAAGTACTGTCAGATGCAGGTTCAAAATTTAAAATACACAGAAATTCAAAATTTTAGCTGGAATATTCTGTGTTCCTTTCTAAACAAAATGACATCAATTTTCACTACTCAATAATGATGATGATAATAATAATAATAATAATAATAATAATAGTAATAATAATAAAGTTTGGTATATTCATCATCATCATCATCATCATCGTTATAATTGTTAAGGCCATAAAAGACTGAATATTTCTTCTTTTTAAGGATTATTGGTTGAGTCTCTTGTTCAAGACATTGGTTGGTGGCCCAGTTTTTGAAACTGTTGCCTTAGATCCTACAAAACATTTCAGAGTTTATACACATTGTACCAACTTACAAAGGTAATCTCACTTTCTTTTATCTTTTTGTTTTTAACCCTTTTTTCCTTACAATAAAAATGGGATGATCACAACAGTAGCTCCCATGCTTTGGCACAAACTGTCAGAGAAACAACTAATAACAATATATGAATGACTATATTTTCTCAACTGAATAGATTTAAGGAACTGTAGATCAGTGGAAAGAAGAAAAAAAAAAGAAGAAACATAAGAATCCATTTAAAAGAGTGAAGATGTCTTTGAGAAGAAATGTTTTCACTTCATGGTAAAACTTTATTAAAAGCCAATATTTGTTACCAGCATTTTGACCAGAACCCCACTGGTCCCCTTTAGACAATGAATTGCAGATATTCAGGCTGCGCATTGGTCACCTCAATCTCATCAGTGTGGGAGGCTTAGAAATTATTATAAGTGCTGCCCCTTTTTTACTGACTTATAAACTAATGAAAATAATCTCATTGTGTTTTAATGTCTATCTTTCATGCTGGCATGGGTTGGACAGTCTGACATGATCTGATGGGTCTGAAGACTGCATTCTGCTCCAGTGTCTGCTTTGGCATGGTTTCTATCATTCAATGTCCTTCCTAATGCCCACCACTTTATGATTAAGACCCTCTTTAACTGAGTGGGGGCAGCTTAGTGCTACAGGAGGAAAGGTCAAAGTATAAGAAGGGGCCACAATAGGACAGGTTCCACCTATCCATAAATTATATAATGTATTTACAGTAATCCCTCGACTATTGCGGGAGTTATGTTCCAAAGCCTCCCACCGAAATAAGTAAAATCTAAAAAAATATAAATACCTATTGGCTGCAGAAACCCGGATACACTGAGGAGTCTGCGATTTAAACTTACATATATTAGCCAGAAAAATACTGTTTAGGATTTAGCTTGGTTCCTTTACGTATTGAGTTCAAACTGTACCAGAATCAACTTGGCTTCTCAAGTATCCCCAGCGCTAATAATACAAAAACTGCTATTGCATTAGAACCACAGCTGACTGTGGTTCTAATGTAACCACAACCACCACAACAACAACAACAACATGTACATTAGAAAAAGACTTGCAAATAAACCACCTCAATATATGTTTTATTTCCGTAGGACAAAATATGGTCCTGGTGCAATAACCGTTTACTTCCTGAATGTATTTTCAAACAAAACTGTAGCCATTGATTTTCCTAAATACAGTAACCAAATTGTTCATTTGTACCTGTTGGAACCTGCAGATGAAATGGGTCTCAAGTCAAGGTAAGTGCTACACAATTTAATCTTTTCTTGTAGAGTGATAAAGTTGTGGCCTGTATGGTTTATTGAATATTGTTTGATTAGGATATTTCACTCTATCTCACTTTGGCAATGAAAGGTAAATTTGGTGAGATTGTGAAGATGTAGGGTCAGAGGCAAGAGATAAGTGGGAAGGGATCCTCAATCAGACTCTTCATATGCAATCCCTGTGGGTGAGTAATAGTGAGAGCAGGGATGGGCATGGTCGTACTCTGAGCTGAGAAATAGATGAAGTAATTGAGGCAGTCAGAGCATGTGACAGGATAATTAATATGAGACTAGTTACAGGCAATTCAGAAGCGATAGCTATTTCTGCATATGCTCGACAGGCAGGGCTCCCAGAACCGAAAGATCGCTTCTTTCAGAATCTTTTGCACACTACCTCAATGATGACTGACAGTAACCTCATTATTATGGCTTTCGACTTCAATGTACAGTAGCCATCAAAATTAACCGGAAAATTTAAAAGACTAATTGGCACGAAATAAAACCATTGCAATGATTCTTTAAATAAAAAGAATTTGTTCAATTCTTTTCTGTTGAACAAAACTGGTTTGTAGTTTCTTCCTTCGTGCTTTGGTGAAGTAGTTTTGCCTCTTGCCACCTTCACATTATTTCATGGAAATACTTATCAAGTAATTACTGAATTTATAATGAAATGTTCAGATGACAACAATATTTGCTGTTTGTGTACATCTTCCTCATTTAACTTTCATCTTCCATGGGTTGGATCCAGTGTGTCAGAGGATTGTATTGTGCTCCACTGTCTGTTTTGACATGGTTTCTATGGCCAAATGCCCTTTCCAACACCAACCACTTTACAAAGTGTACTGGGGGGCCTTCTTTCATAACCTTGACACTAGTGAGGTCACCAAGTAACTCAGAAGACTAAGATCCCCTTCCACTGAATGGGGCCACCATAGAGAGGGATACAGTTTTGTACTAAGGTGATGAAAGGTTTGGAATATGAAGGAAAGGGTCCAGAACAAGATTTTGCTATGGAGGAGATACACTGCTACCAGCAATATAGAAAAATGGGATTTAAGAGAGATTTGATTGTTATTTCTAGCAAGTTAACTTTTAATTACAATTCTATGTTAATGTAAATATTATGAATGAAGTGGGAGGAAAGTTAATTAAGCCCAAAGAGAAATTGAAGAAGCACCTCTGTTGGTTTATGCTTTCAATGGTTTGACTTGTGTCGATTCTGTTTGAACTTTCAATATTTTATTTTTTAGGAATGTCAAGTTAAATGGAATCCCACTTCACTTATTAAATAACAACCAGTTACCTTCTTTGAAGCCGAAACCACAAAAACAACCAGTCCTGATACCACCGTTAACATTTGGCTTTATTGTTCTTCCGAATGCCAAAGCAAGGCCTTGCTATATATAGAAAAGGTATTGTCCTAAACCATTTAAAGAGTTCTGTGATGAAGAAGTCCTTTCTAAGCAAATATTTACACTTAATTCTTAGCTGATTCCACAAAACAATTCAACTAAATTTGTACATAACCTTCATCATGTCTACATAACATTTTTTAAAATCAATTGCCGGATCCTGCCATAGAGATATGAAGACAATAATAAAAAAATAAACAATAAGAGATTTATAATTCTTGATAAACGCAATCTTTGTTGTTATCTATACTTGTCAAGAGTCCTTGACTCTCAACTTGCTGGTAGAATGGTACAGTAGTCAGAGTCATGAGAGTCGAGAAAATGGGAAGAGCAGAGAAGTTAGTGGGTAAAAGTCAGAGGTTTGCCTCTGTTCTCCATCACAAGGATTAGAAGTGTGGGGTGTATAGAGGGGCGAGGGGCAAAGTGACGCTTTTGAGACCAGCTCTGGGTTGTGACTTAACCCCCACAAAAGAATGAAAGCAAAGTCGACCTCAGTAGAATTTGAACTCAGAACGTAAAGACAGACAAAATACCACAAAGCATTTTGTCCGGCGTGCTAACGACTCTGCCAGCTCACTGCCTTACTTAAGCTTAATAATGACAGATATTTTATTAAATTCCTCATTATTGTCAATTAAGTGAAATAAAGGCCGCATATATCAACAGAAATAACAAAAAGGTCAAAGCAAGAAGTACGGATTGATAGCAACCCACTTCTTTTTCTTCTTACAGAAAAAAGAAACATGGAAATGATGCAGGAAGCATATCTCCAGGATTGGTAACAAGTGCAAAATAAATGCCTTCGAAACAACCAGAGACATTGAACTGATGGAATATATAAAAATGGTAAAGATAGAGAGAAAGAATGTTTTAGCAAAGCTACTCAAGAAGTGAAGTAGATTTGTGAAATTCAGTTTTTCGAGTTTGTGCCAGGGTGTGGAGCCACTAATGCTCTTGTTTTTACTAAGGCAACAATGGAACTTCTTAACCAAGGATCTTTATATTATTGAGTTGGAGAAGGCTTGTTGTCAGATGAAACCTTGATGAGGGGGCGTCTTGTGACAGCCATGAAAGTCATGTATAGGGACGTTGTGAGGAATTTAGCCTGCAGCTAGATGTCTAACAGAGCTTGGTTTTAAGCTATTTCCTGTTTTGTAGAATGTAAGGAGTTGAAGACAGATTGTAGTTCTCATTGAAGAATTAAAGAGTTCTTTATCTGAAAGAAAGGACCAGAATTGAGAGGCATGGAGATATATATTGCTGTGTTGCAAACCAGTTTAAACTAGACCATTGTAGAAAACCAGAGATTATGATTAAAAAAAAAAAATGATGATAATGATGATGGAAGGAAAAGCAAGGTTTGTTTTCATGTTAAACACATGGGATACCTCGTTAGACTAAACTAATTAAAGCAAAGACCCAATGAGGACAAATCATAAAGTTATGTTACTTTGGAATTATTTAAATTTGTCTTGTTTTTCCTCGTGTTGCATTTAAATATGTCTCATTAGGTTTTACTAAATATTTCTTACACATTAAAATCAGTCATAGTGTTGTTATGTTGTTTCTTTATGTCATGTCCTATTTTAAGAACAGAAATAGCTATTTTTAAATTCATTTAAATTTCAGAGAAAAAAATAAACATTAAAAATGTTTTTAATTCTTTTATTTCTCCATAATAATTTGTTAAGCAATGTTGTACAGAATCATTTAAGAGTAATATAGTCTAACATTGGAAAAAATAAAATTTGATTCAAAAAGGAAAAAAAAAAAACATATTCATAACAAAACAGAATAAACAATAGCTTTTTCTTTTTCATCTTTGAAAGATACTTAAAATTATTAATAACAAACAACCCCATTTTTGGCCCACAATAGGAGAGAGAGAGAGAGAGAGATGAAGAAAGAAGCCTTTTTTTTTATTACCAACAACTTTATTGACAATCTAAAAATAGAATGTGTGTGTGTGTGTGTGTGGTGATCTGAATAAAATCTAATAAAAATCACTTTAATTTTCCTTGTTAACAATGGTCATTGATGATTAATATGATAATTAAGAGATGTTTTAGAATAGGCTTAATGTAATCAAACCATTGTTTCTAACGTAATCATGGTGTTATAAGCTGATAGTTTAGTAATGTCTTGCTTAAATCTAAGTTTTGTTGATTGTTCAAAATATATATTTGTATTGTTTTATGAAATAATCTTTCTTTCTGTACTTTGAAAACTAGATAAATATCCTGATAAAAAGAGTATTATTTAATTAACATCTAATACCAATAAATTGAAAAAAAAAATGTAAGTATAGTTTTTATTAAATAAATTTAGGAAAAATATTTAAGATGAGAAACAATAATGGTATTTGCTTCTTGAAAAAGAAAATAATTTTAGAATTATTTCCCCACCAATTGAAGTCTAAGTTGAATTTTTACTTCCTTTTGTGCAAGTGATGAATAATTAATTAAAAGTTATTCTAAATAGATTTTAAGCCATCAAATATTAAACTAAACACACACACACACACAAAATAAATCACAAAACATTTTATACGCATTGATTGAAATGTTTATCGACAGGTAAGATGATATCACAGTATGGATTCTGAAGGTAGTCTTATAAATATCATCATCATCATATTTATTACAAGAAATGCAGCCATTCTCTCCTCCAAAGCACAGATTCGTTAACCTACTTAATAATCTAATTCTGGTGAGAAGGGGTGGGGGCGGAAATCAAAATAGACAAAACCTAATTATATGAACATTTGGATAACTAAGACAAAGTGTTTGAAATTACTGCCAATGTTAAAGTCTGGTAAAGACTGATATTTCTAATGTTTCCAAAGTCATTAAAGAGGGACAAAAGGTCTAAGAACTATTTACAAATAAAAGGAACTTTTCAAGGTGGAAAAAAAAAAAAAAATGATTGCTGTTTTGTTACTAAATGAGATCCAACAGAAACAAGCGTCAGATTCACTTTTTTAAAGCTCAACTGTCAACAATTTCCTGATTTGTTCTGAAAGTTTATATTTGAAAATTTTTTTTTGTTTTAAATATTGCAATATATATTGGTAAGTCATCTGTGATATTCAATATGAATTATGAAGTATCAATTTTAGATGAAATAATTAAGGTTTCCAATCCTTATTTTATAAATATAACTAATTAGACAAGGGAAACCTTGCTGTTCAAATGGCAGAATGCCTAAGAATGGTATCATGGCAATGTATCAATTAAGATGACGAAATGGAGAGATAATGCGTTCTAATTTAGGTACAAGGCCAGCAAATTTAAAGGAAGTCGGTTAGCCAGTGCCATTGAGTCCAGTATTTCACTGGTACTTTATTTTATCAACCCCAAAAAGATGAAAGACAAAGTTGACAATGGCGAGATTTGAAACCAGAACAGAGATCCAGAAGAAATATTGCTTGGCATTTTGTCTTCCATTCTAACAATTCTAAAAGCTCATCACTGCCTTAAATAGGAAGATACCAAAACTGAATGAGATTTTGTGACTCTTGATAGAATGAAAATGAGAGTACTTATCAGATATTTATATATATGAACCAAAATCTTTTTAAATGCTTTTAAAACACAAAAAAAGAAAAAAATTAGAATAATTTTTTTTCTTTTTCTCAACTTGGCAGAGATTCTAAATACTTTTTGCTTTAATGAAAGAAACCAGTGATGCTGATCAACTCTGTCTCATAAAAAATGTAAGAACTGTTTTAGCAGACATGGATATGTTATTCTAAAAGATTACTAAAAACGTAAAAGCTCTTCTGTAGTAACACCTAAGAAATGAAACAGGGAGAAGAAGAATGCACTCGAAAAGAAATACCGTTTCTGAAAGAATGTCAAATAAATTATGCATAGAAAAGGTTTAAAAAGAATAAAAATAATAATAAATAAAACGTACATATCACTCCCCCTACCCGACCCCACCAAAAATCAAGATTAAGATGGAAACGAAGATAAATTATTTTGACTAATTTTAATGGTTATTCATATTTTCTGAACATTTACCGATTATCTCCCCCTCGCTTGCTCTTTCACCAGATGTGTGTATTCATATATATATTTACATACATCGCTACATTTATAGACACTCACACATTCACAATATATATATACATGTGTGTATATAAACACACACACAATCACACATACACACACGTATTCCACACTCACATACATACCATCACCTATGTATATATATATATAAATAAACACACAGACAGATGTTTGTGAGTTTTGTGGTAGTGAGTTAACAAGTTGAGGGCGGCAGTCCAGGAGCAGAGTTTGAAAGTAGCTATTATACGTAGCAACGAGTAAGGTGCAACTAGAGAAGTCTTTGAGAGAAGCAACATCAGAATCTGACAAATCTCTTTTCTTTTTTTTGTTTCCTTAAGAAAAAAAAAATTCAGTAACATTTTCTTTTTGGAATTGAAAACTATTTCTTTTAAAAATTCTCACACATTATTTCAACCATATATATATATATATATATATATATACATACATATACATATATATATATATGGACCTCTTTGTGTGTATGTGGGTGTGTGTGTAAAAGAGAATATTGGTATGAATGTGTAGATGTATGTGTGCATATATGAGTGATTATGTGTGTAATATACCTTCATATATATATATTCATGCACACACAGAGCTAAATATATACACAAATACATCTATCTACAAATATATATATATATATACATACATACATATATAAAAGGAGAGAGAGAGAGACCTATATATGTATGTACACACACACACACACACACACACCAAAACATACATGGACACAGATTTCTAATTAACTATTATTCTCAATGAACTTCCGCCCTTAATGCAGAATTGTTGTTTTGATTCTGGCCTTCTTGTGTAGCACAACTTGCAACGATTGCTGCACCTTTTCCACTTCCATCATGGGACAGCATCAGACGAAACTGGAAAAGGAAAAGAAGAAAACTAGAAATAACTAAAACTCAATTTCAAAAGACATCTTAGCATCCGGATTATTCTGTCAAAAGGGTTTGCTTATTTTTAATCACATTGGTTTTGTTTTTTACAATTAATTATGCATTATTTTATAGCTTCAAGATTTCAATGATGTGATTGTTTATTTTTAGAATGATATTGCAGGGTAGGTGTGAGGGGTCAGATCTGGCCAGTTTGAACATAAAATGGTCAGAATATTTGGATTGGATATGACCAGTTTAAATGCTAAATGGTCAAGCCTTTCATTACAAAATCCACTGACTTTATTTTGTTTAACTTTTTAAATAAAAATTTTGTAAAATAACTAATGAAGCTAATGCTTAAAACAGAATTGGTATCACAGAACCAGGAGCAGTTTCAGGTGGGTTGACAGAAAAATTTCAGTTAAATGAACTTAGAAATCTACTTACTCTAGTAAGGGGACAAAGTGCTTTAATTTTTTCTACCATTAAGTCATGAAAATGAGGATGGAATCTGTAGAGAGAGCCATCTACAGCAACAGTAACTTCAGATCGACCCATCTTGTGAATCAAAGCAGCAGTACCTGAAACAACAACAAAACATTGAAGTGAAAGTGAAACTTTGACCTGACAAGACTTTCCATTGCTTTCAACTGCAATACAATTACAAGACAACTTCAGCAACCAATATTACATGCAATCTATCATATCTTTGGCTAAAATATTAGATTCTGGTTGAAACGTAAGTATTATAGCCAGGATCTGTCCCTCTTCAGTTAGTACAGACTTTATTGAGGTTTCACTACATATTTCTTACACCGTACCTCTTATATTTCTTACACCGTACCTCTTAAGACTACACACTGCTTTACTAAATTAAATAAACACTAAACAAATTTATATATATTTACATCTATATGCAGCATGAGTTGAGCAAAAGATTTCAGAGATCATCTTGGGTGCTCCCTAGCCATCAGCCAATATGAAAGGAGGAAAACTCCTGCTCTTATTAAAACCCTGTTCTATGAATGGTCCTTTGGAAATGATGCTATGTTATTAAGTGTATTTAGAGCAGCAAGGTAGACCAAGCTTAATTTCTCATTGTGCACTTGTACAGGTAATGCCAATTTGATGGAGGGATTGAGCTAATGAACATTGCATCACTATCAACAAATCATTTGTGCAGGTTGTTCTGCAAGAAGTAGCAGAATCCTCACCTGTTGGCTAAGACAGTAGAATCCACCACATATATATATATATAGATCTGGTACGGTCAGGGGCTGTACCCGGTTCTATAGTCTGTTTTGGTTTGGTTTCTATGGTTGGATGTCTTTCCCTTAATGCCAAACACTCCATAGAATATATGTATATATATAAACACATATAGAAATGGATATCCAAGAACAGTTGCTAAATCTATTGTCTCTGCTGTAGACAGACACAATCACTTATCTGAAAACATCAATCAATGAAACTGCATATAAAAGGTTTAAATATTTAATGAAACATTCGCTTACCTGCGGCAGATAAATAGGCAGCTCGTGTGGAAATAGTTGAGCAGACATACTGAGCGATACGACAATCTTCCACCATAAAGTTTGTTAAGTTAAGATCTTGAAAGACCTGTTTAGTATTTTTGAAGCTATCATCAATATCACTGCAACACGAAGAAAAAAGTTAAATATCAAAGAAAAGAATTATTTTAGAATGTAATAAAACTGTTAAGTAAATGGATAAAAAAATACAATTTTGATGATTCTTAAAATTTGCATGCATTTCAAGGCTTAAAACTCAAAATATTAACTACAGACAAAAACGATCTTTCTTTCTCTCTCACACACACAAATGTAACTGTCTGTGTTTCATACTTAACATATATACACCCCTGAAAGGCCTGATGCTGTGGGTTTTTATCCAAGAGGAAATCTCTAGACAAGTTGTGTTCAAAACAAGGGAGTGAGACGAACACTATTTCAGCCAGTGACTTACAAGAATGTAAGACATGTTTCGGTCTTTTTTGGACCGTGTCAACGACAAGTATCCATTTGACACATTGCATAAATAAAATGTCTCTTCTGATTAATAGAAAATAGTGAATAATACATTCACTGATATTCTGGAAAGCCTGTTGGGTTGTAATAAACTCAGGGCATGCAACTGAAACAAGATTAAATTAAAACAGTTATACATGTACTGCATCTGTATAGTGTATACACACTCCTGAAAGGCATGGTGCTGTGGCTTTTGTTTGAGAAAATATATATGCATGCACATATATATAATGTATCTGGGCAATGTATTGAATGTACAACAAATGATGCAGCACCTTTGAAGTGTTCTTTCCAGAAGATACAGCTAATAATTTCAACAGCTGCAATTTGGACTTTTTCTTTTTTCAAAGCTATTTTCCATCAATTTCTCTTTGCTAACAGAAAAATAAACAACAAAACCAATAAAGAAAAAAAAAAAGAGAAAAGAAATTATTGAAACCCATAGATTTTACATTAGAAAATATGTCAAGAAATATTTTAATGTTTACCTTTCAATTTCAGAAACATATTTTGTGTAAAACCGTCCACGAGTTGATAACTCTTCTGAGCCAACGCCATTGAAAATCAGTTTATGTCTGCGTAACTTTTCAAGTATAAGACGGACAAGTTCCCCCATGTACATTCCAGATATTGTCTTCTCAAATCTGTAAAGTAAAATAAAAATATATCACACTATAAGCATCCCAATCACCTCCACCTTTATCTTCTTTCCAGTTCCTTACAAATGGGGTAACCATGGATACCCCTCTGTAGCAAGACACCTGTGCTTCCTCTCAATACCTGGCATAACACCCACCACCACTCACAAACACCTCTTCCCACTTATCTCCTGTCTTGCACATTACTTGGTGACCTCACTGGTGCAAGTGCACAATAAAAGCACCCAATGCACACTCTGCAAAGGGGTTGGCATTAGGAAGGGCATCCAACCATAGAAACCAAGCCAAAACAGGTAATTGGAGCTCAATGCAGCACAACAGATTTTGTCAAACCATCCAACCCATGCCAGCATGGAAAAGGAACATTAAATGATGATGATGATGTGTGTACACATGCATGCACACACACACACATACAGAGAGAAGAAATCTAAGCAAATTAGGCAGAGTGAGCATTTTAGGTGCAACAGTGCTTTTCTATAAAATGGGATCAGGTTTCCATGGCGACTTTGTGATTGTTTTACCATTCTTGCATGGAAGCATTGTTTTCGAGTCAGATACCATTCCTGTCATTAACCGTTCTGCTTCTCAAGTAGGTTTTTTTTCTTATTCTGCACCTGTTTGAAGCGTGAAGTGAGATGTAAACACACACACACACACACATTGATACATGTACAAATACACTTGCCATGCAGTGGAACTGAACCTGGAACAACAATGTCAGGACGTAAACTTCCAAGTACCGCCTTGTCATACATTGTGTAACAAGGCAGTACTTTTGTCACATTTGTTACTGTGCCTTGCTGATTGTCTGTCTGAGAATTATAATAAAGGTAAACGTCTGTGGAATATTGAGCCACTTAGATGTTAGTTCAGGGGTAGGCAACACAGTTGACCAAGCAACTGAATCTGCATCACTGAAAGATCCATGCATGACAGGCTTCTACTCAGTTTCCATTTCTTAAATTCCACTTACAAGGCTTTGGTCTGCCTAAGGCTATAAGAGAAGATACTTGCCTAAGGAGCCATGCAGTGGGACTGAACCTAGAATAACAAGGTTGTGAAGCAAACCGCTTAAGGACAGAATAAGACCTGCACCAAGTTGGGGAAAGGGATTTTGTTTTTAAATATGAACATTTCTTCATGACAAAATGTTGTTTGACATGTTTTATTACACATACCACCACCACCACCACCACCACCACCACCAACAACAACAAATCTTCAGATACTTTACACAGAACTAACACTAGATGACAGAAAACAAAAACAAAAGCTAAACTATAGAGAGATCACACACATACATACCGTTGCTTTCCTGGGTTGATGGAATGCTTGTCAACCTGCCTGTCGTAATCTGTTAGAATCTTGTCCAAACAGCCATCATCTCCAAATGCACCCCATTCTGTGTTAATTATAACCTTTTTGCAGAAAAAAAAAAAATGAAACAAAATTATATCACTTTTTGGAGAATCTGGATCCATCAGAATCACACCATCAGGCATCATGAAACAACAGTAAAATCAAAAGGAAACCAGAGGAGGAGGAGGAGGTAGTATTACAGGGTCACAAGAGTGACATAACTCGTGGAGAACTAAAGTATAGTTCAAACTGCACTTTGGTTCCATTTCTCTCATTTTTCTTAGATATTTGAAGGCAAGAAGCTTTAAGTAGGTTTGAACCACAGAAAAGTCTAAATATGGGAGATTAACAAAAAAAAAATCCATTCTAGCTGACCATTGCTGAGGCAGACATTGTTAGTGTCTCATCAGAGCCACTGAAGTGTTTTAGTTGGGGGGGGGGGGAGATGGAAAAAGAATTATAAGGTTACTGAAAAGTTTATAGGCACAGGTGTGGCTGTGTGGTTCAGTCTCACTGCAACGCACCTTGGGCAAGTGTCTTCTACTATAGCCTTGAGCCAACCAAAGCCTTGTGAGTGGATTTGGTAGACGGAAACTGAAAGAAGCCTGTCGTGTATATATATATATATGTGTCTGTCCCTCATCATTACTTGGTAACAGTTGTTGGAATGTTTTCATCACTGTAACTTAGTAGTTCGGCAAAAGAGACTGACAGAATAAGTACCAGGCTTGAAGTCGCTTCCTTCAACTAAAATTCTTTGAGGTGGTGCCCCAGCACGGCCACAGTCTAATGACAGAAATAAATAAAAAAATAAAGACATGAAGAAAAGAATAAGGCAACAGTAATGCTAAGATAAAGAGAAAGCAAAATGTCCTCACTTGTTTTGGTTCGTTTTTATCTTCATTCCAAATGTCGACATTTTCCAGTCTCTCAATATAACAAGCATTAGTACCTGTACCTGAAAGAAACATTGGAAGAAGAAACAGGTGAGAATTTGTCATTTTCACAGGTTTTTCTGTGGCAACAGATTATATTTTGTACTATCACCCAGTCCCTGGTCCAGCAGATAATAAAAGGGCCAAATTGGCAGAATCTTGGAGACATGAATTATGCTTTTATTGTTTTAGGTGATGGCCATGGAGTTTTGAAGAGATAATCTCAACAATGTATTAGTGAAATCCAGTTGATCTTAGAAGAGTCCAAACAATTCAAATTTAATTTTTCTCAAATAACTTTCTTTCTTTGGAAATAAAAAATGTCCGTTTTTTTTATATTGTTTATTTACACTGCCACCAAACTGCTTTCAGTAGTTTGGTCTCTCTCTCTCTCTCTCTCTCTCTCTCTCTCTCACATACGTGCACGTGCACACACACAACCCAGTTAGAGGAGGAAAGAGTGAAAACGTCATGACCTTTTTAATTGACCTTGAGATGGGTAGTGGGTGGTGGGTGGATAAGAAACCACATCTTTGAGGTTACTGCAGAAAGAGGCAACACATGAAGACAGTGAGTTATCCTCAAAGTGGATTCTTGCTTGGTAGTGGCAGAGCAAACACCACTAAACACCATAGCCAAGAGCCCTCATTCTAGTTTAGTGACAAGGTTTTATCAACCTGAAGCTTTGGTAGAAAATACTTGTCCAAGGTGCCTTCTATTAGGATTGAACCTGGAATCACATGAGTGACAAGTGAACTTCTTAACCACATGGCCATGTATAAAAGTGATGGAGTGTTTCCCTTTCACATCATTTTCAAAATTATAATTTATTTCAAGAAAGTTTTGCCCAAGTGTTAATCTCTGAATTAAATAAATCCCAATTTCTTCAGTTCTTTGCCGGGAGCAAGGCTCTAACACAGACAGCTTCTCTGTTAAACATATTTTGTCAGAGAATTTTAGTTAAAATGCATCAGATGAGTTAATAAAATCCTAAATGTCACATTTTAAACTCACTTTAAGAGAAGAAACATTTTGAAAAATGTTTACGTCTACATCACATTTTTGTGATCATCATGAAGTGCCTCTTTATTCCTGAATATATAAGGATTGTATGCATTCAATACTTATATATTGAAATCCAGATTGGAGTTCAACTGGAAACCATTATGTCTAAACTAAGGAATTTTAGAGAAGATACTGAAAACAGTAGACATGAAGCGTAGAAAAAGAAAAAAATGGGAAATCTAAAACAATTCACAAGGCTTCTTAAATGCATGAGAACATTTTTGTCTGAATTTTAACTTTTCACAAAGTTTCTCCTCATTATATTCTGATATTTTATTTGACAAGTCTTTAATTCTAACAAATTAGAATAACAAATACCTACCTAATATAATACCAACAGAACACATTCGGTCACTGTGGGCGCAAGACATCAGGGCTCCAACAGTATCGTTGATCACAGCCACACATTTAATATTAAGTTGCTAAAAGATAGAAAGAAAAATGCATATTAAACATAAAATGGCAAATTTTCAGAAAAAATATTTAAGAAACACTCAAAATATAATAGTTAAACAAACCCTATTCTCTCTCTTCGTCTCTCCACTACCATCCTTTCACATCAATAAATCTGTTTCGTCCTTTACAAAGGATCTCTATCACTTTGCAAGCTCTGAGATGACCCCCACCCCATCACCCACCAGTGAGGGTGCCATGAAAAACTACACCCTAAATCCTCTCATCATCATCATCATCGTTGTTGTTTAAGATCCACTTCTCATGATGGCATGGGTCAGACGGTTTGACAGGACTGGCAAGCCAGTCGTAAGTGACAAAGCCAGGGTTCTTTAGTGTTGCTGATGGCAAAATAGCCTCACCAGTGCTGGTGCCACGAAAATGTACCAGGTACACTCTGTAAAGTGGTTGATACTAACAAAGATATCCAGCCATAGAAACCCTGCACCAAATGAGACACAGGAGCCAGATGTAGTCCTCTGACCCACTGGACCCTGTTAAACTGTCTAAACGATGCCAATATAGGAAACAGAGACACAATATGGTGGTGGTGGCAATGAGCCACTGCAAAGCAGGAGAGGAAACTTATTCCAGCCACACAAACTGAAGCAAACGGTCGTGTGTCCTGACCCAAACACAACAAAATGCCTTTCAATATAATAAATACAAATGTAAGTTATTTTTGTTAGGAGAGGTGATAAAGTGCTCGAAATCTATAATAATATTGGTCTCAAATTTTGGCACAAGGCCAGCAATGTTAAGGGAGTGTTAAGTTGACCTCAACAGAATTTGAGCTCAGAACATAAATAGAGATAAACTACCACCAAAATGTAACCTGTTTTTGTTTGTTTGTTTTCTTAGTTTGACACTGGATCAATTTCCCAGAGTATTTGGAAAAGTGGGTGAGTGATGTTTATCTTGAATGATTTTAGATTTAAGTAAACAGGGCAGAAGTACATTTTAGGGAAAGAAAACTAGTTTTAAAAAATCCAGAGACACTTTGGTAGGGATGACAACTAGCAAAAGAAGAAATGAAATTGAAACAACATTGAAGTTGAAATGAATAAAAGAAGTGTGTTAAGGATAGTAGAGGGTTGGTCCTTATCTTGGAGTGACTTTACCATCTCAAATGGAGAATATGTACTTTTTAAAGAGATAACAGCTAGAGAGGGTCAAGTTTATGAAAGTCTAAAGGAAATCCAACAGATATGATGCAATTTTTGGCTATGTGAAGAATGTGGGGTCATCCTTAGGGTGGAACAGGAGAATCTAGCCCTGAATGGGAAGGAAGTTTGCTTGTGTCCTTTGTTGTTCATGAGAAAAAGAATTCTGAGCTACAGTCAACCAAAGACACAATTCAAGACATTCAACTAATAATGTCATCGTCTTGTATTCTACAAGTTTTATAGAATTTAGTTCAACTCTATGAAAACTCTTCCTTAGACTAAACATCAGATGTTTTTGGTTCAAGTAGGAGTTAAGGAATTGGACTAAATTCCATAAAACTTGTACACTACAAGAATGACATTATTAGTGGAATATCTTGAATTGGCCAAAATAGAATATGTCAAACAACATTATTATAATATCACTGATTAATGGTAAACAGGGGATCAACTAGGGTCAAAAGGTCATCCACTGAGATGATCGCACCAATACTGATGAGGGAGCCTCTATGTGTTTGCTGAACATGGTAGAAATAACAGCCAAATCTCCATCAAATCACACTGTATTGTATTTTAAAATAAAAAGTAAAAAAAAAGGGACATTTTAGATAATGTGCACTAAGACGAACTATGTTGGAAAGGACAGAATGGCTATGGTTAGAAAACCTTTACTGGGTTGAACTGGGGTCAAATGTAGAGCTGCTGGACCTGGGACTGAACAATAACTATTGCTTCTAACAAAGCAGTTATAGGAACAAAACAACCAGGTAGTCGTATTTACTTTAGTAGCAAAGCGCTTAGGGCAAGAGAAAGAAAAGAAAAAAAGAGAGAGAAGGTGCAGAAAGGTAAATCCAAAAAATATGAACAGGTTTGTACTTCTAAGACATGTTTTGACTTGAAAAGCATAAAACATTTTCGATTAATTCTTTCTTGTTAAAATTTAAAGTCATTTTAACTTTTTGTGCAGGACTCAATTATGAGAGAGATCCATGTGTGACTATGTAATTATGTAGGTTAGGATTATATATAATCTTCAACTATGTGTGTGTGTGTGTGTGTGTGTGTCTATAGCCATAACAATGTAGGTCAAAATTCTAATTCTTCTATACTTGTTCTTGTCAACACATGCAACGTTGAAAAGAGTTGCTATAAATAAAACCACTCCTTCCGGGGGGGGGGGGATGAAAAATGAATGACCTCAAAGCATTCTGTAAAGAAAGAAAAATGCAAAAAAATATAACAAGAAAGAGAGGTTAACCCAACTCCTTGGTATTTTTTGATCATCGTTCAACGTCTGCCGTCCATGTTGGCAGTTTTCAGTCAAACCATCATGGTTTGACTGAAAACTGGTAATCCAGGGAACTGCATCAGGTTCCGATCTGATTTGGCAAGGTTTCTATGGCTAGATGTCCTTCCTAATGCCAACCACTTCGAGAGCGTAGAGGGTGCTTTTTCAATGCCACCAGCATAGGTGCCATTGACCTGGACTCACTTGGCTTGACAGGTCTTACACAAGCACAGTATATTGCCAAAGGTGTCGGTCACCTGTCACTGCCCCCATGAAGCCCAACACTTGAATGGTGCTTTTTTATTAGGTGCCAGTCAGATGGCACTGGCATATTCATATAAAATGTAAGGAAGGGTGTAGTGATATTTATATATATATATATATATATATATATATATATATATTATATATATATACACAGAGAGAGAGAGAGATGGAGAGAGAGAAAATATATATAATGTCCAAGGAATTGAAGTGATTAAATATTTTAAGTAGCAAAAGAAAGCCTGACACCGTTTTGTTACCATATTTCTGTTGAAATACACAGTATTTGTTTCAATTAATTTTGAAAATAACGAATAGCTTAATAAATTTGGTAAAATTTTGATTAAAGGTTTTAATTTAGAC
This sequence comes from Octopus bimaculoides, assembly GCF_046866305.1. Lineage (NCBI taxonomy): Eukaryota > Metazoa > Mollusca > Cephalopoda > Octopoda > Octopodidae > Octopus > Octopus bimaculoides. The sequence continues at coordinate 48,340,583 of NC_142941.1, read as the reverse complement.
CCCTTTAAAACAGGAAGTTTGTACCATAGAACCAGGAGGGGTGGTCACAGGTGGGTTAATATCAAAAACGAGTCTACATGAGAGGACTATTAATAATAATAATAACAATACTTACTCCTTTCCGTTTTATTGCAGCATGTAATAATTCCACAATATTTTCTCCCTCCACTCCTTCACACTTAAATCCTTTCGTCCAAGTGGTAAGAATTGCTCTATCAAGACCTTCTTGTCGACAAGGAAATGAAAATGTGAAGCCCAAAGGTAAATAATGTGTCAACAGCTGCTGCTCTTTGACAAATTTATATATACAATCTGCTATGTGATCAAAGAGCTAAAGAAAAAGAAAAGCGAAAAAGAAGTAGGTTAGCAAAGATAAGGATGAGAAGTAAGGTTGACTTCAGTGAAAATTGAACTCAAAATGCAGCAATGGGTGAAATACTGCTAAGCATTCCATCCAACGTGCTAACAAATAATAATAATAATAAAAATAATAATAATAATATTAATAATAAAAAGACATTTGTCTTCCAAATCAACAAACAGTACTTTAATTATGTACATGGCTGGGTACCACTGATGGAATCAGCCCATAGCCATCAACTCATCTGAATAATTGCAATTATTGTTAGTTATGTTTTACTGAACATGAGTGAATAAAGGAAACAAATACACACACATGTAATAATCTGATAGCATGCTTTACAAGGCTCCTCCACAGGTATCGGCTACCATATGCTATCATACAGAAGGAATACATGCGAAAATCTGTTGATATCTCCAGAATTCATACCAAAAAATGTAACAGGCTTTAATCCAAATCACTACAATTGTTTCTGTTCTGGTAACTGCCAAGTGTTTCACATACTTTACACATTATTGCATTAATATAATCCAACAACCACTGTGTACCTGCACATCTTCATGTGAGTAGCTTTGAGTTTGCTAAAAATATTCTATTTTTAGCAAACATACACACACAAACACACACACATGCATATATCTATCAATCCTGTTGTCATAATTCAGAAAAGTAAAACTAAATTTAGCAAAAAGAAAAAGTGCCAGCTGTTTGTAAAGGGTGCATGAGAGAGAGAAGAGGCTGGGACTGACATGAAATGAAACCTCATCTAGATTATATCGATTGTGAACACATCCAACACTAACGAGGAGAAATAACGATTAAAATGACTCAACCACACAGCCATGTCTGTGCCTCGTTCAACTGAGAAGTTTGCTTCCCAACCATGAAGTTTCAGGTTTAGTTCCACTGCATAGAACCTTGAGTAAACATTTTCCACTATAGCCCTGGACTAAGACCAAAGCCTTGGGAGTGCATCTGGTGGAAGGAAACTGAAGGAAGCCCGTCGTATATTCATAGATATTAATAGGTGTTGTGTGTGCCCTCTTGCTTTCCTACCACATGATGGTCGTAGTTTCCAGTCTGCCATGAAACATGTCTGGCCACGGGGGTGGAGTTTATTACCTCCCTTGGAAACAGGTGAGGGTTGCTGACAGGAAGGGCATCCAGCTGTAGAAAAGCTGCTCCAACCAATTCCTTCCAGTCCATAAAAGCATGGAAAAGTGGACTTAAAAACAATATCAGATGAAACACAAAAAAAGAAGGGAAAAGGAAAATGTTACTTACTTCGGCTCCAGTTCCAGACATAATCTTCTGAGGAATCAGAAATATTTTACTTTCCATTTTAGTGTCTTGACCATCAAGTTTGATATGAAGTACACGGAAGTTTGTGCCACCTAAATCCAGAGCAAGGAAATCTCCAACTTCTACAAAAACAAAATAAAATATAAATGTTCATTAATCAATCCTAAAATATTTACCTCGTTAGGGACATTTTAAAATATCTAAAATAACAAATTTTGGTGGAGGGGGGTAAGTACTTTTTTCTTTTAATTAATTGCCATGGCAATTTTTAATAAACCTGTTACATAAGAACCATACCAACATATAAATATTCTTTTCTATTCTAGGCACAAGGTGGGAAGGGGGGGGGGGAGCAGTCAATTAGATTGACCCCAGTATGCAACTGGTACTTCCTTTATAGACCCCGAAAGGATGAAAGGCAAAGTCAATCTCAGTGGAATTTGAACTCAGGACGTGAAGACAGACAAAATACCGCTCAGCATTCCACCTGGCGTCCGAACGATTTCTGCCAGCCTGCTGCCTTCCCAACGTATAAATATTAACTCATCAATGACAGTTACTGGAAAAGCAACATCAAGAAGAATATAAATGCTGACAAAGGTTGGGAAATCAAAGCCAAGGTATTGTGACATTATCATCATCGTCGTCGTCGTCGTTTAATGTCTGCTTTCCATGCTAGCATGGGTTGTACAGGACATTTTCTCTTGTCATATCAAGTGATGTCTTTCTCACAGCATTTCTGCTTTTAAGAAATCTAAATTTATTTTCCCAGTCTTTTCCAACCCCTCCTAGTCTTGGACTTTCTTTCTGACCCTGCTCGCAACCAATCTATGTAATCTCTATTCAAGTGTTCGAGTGGGCTACATAATTCTGGCAATGCCCATCTCCCCCCCCCCCCCTCAGATATGGAGTCAATGGTTCTCATCAAACCCATTTGACAAGTTGTTGCTTTCTCCCAATCCTGCTCAGGTGTCCTCCTCGCGCATTCCTTCCAATGAACAAGCTCAGTAGTAGGAGGGGGGGGGGGGAGTTTGGCCCTTCAGCATTCAGACTGATTTGAATTAGTCATGCATTACACTGTAACTGAGATTTCAATGATGTGATTGTTCATCATTAGAATAATATTGAAGGGGAAGTGTGACAGGTTTAAATGCTAAAGGGTTAGTAGTAAATGCATCAACCATGGGCAGGTAGTGCCTGATTATGTGGTTACCAATAGCAAATAACCAGGGATGGAATCTGTTTCTAGGAGGTTGAGTAACACTGAAGAGATTCTCTCACTGAGTCGTTAGTTTGCCTTTAGCCAGAACATGTATATAAAATATATATGTAACATATATAACATAAGTACAATATAATACAGATTACGCATTGGTCTACATGTATATAGTATATATGATTGAAAAATATAAACTAGAGAGAGGCGAAAGAACTACAAACAGGGTGTATTAGTTTGAGGCTCAGGAAAAATAGTGTCTGTTATATGTGTATGATGTATAATACAAGATAGATTACAGATACAACAAAATGTACAATAGAGAAATTAGAACAGGTACGTTAGACATATAAACCCTAGCTTAGTCTGTTGATGCCATCACAACATACGACCACATATAACAACAAAAAATTCTATAGTAATATCTAATGAGAAATTAAATATGTAACATCCATGAACCATTATAGCTCAAGTTGAAATGTTGATATGAATTAAGATAGTTAAACGAGGATAGCTCGGCGAGGAAATGAAGGAGAGAGAAAGATTAATGTAACAACAGAGAAAATATATTTTTACTAGGACAGATAAACATGTCATCAATTGGGAAAAGAAAAATTCATTAAACTAGAACCTGGTTGTGTTCTTGGTTAACTTGTTTAAAAAGAAAAATTGTTACATCTACAACAAATATCCATATGTATGACTTGAATGGTTGATGGAACATGTTCAATGACTGTCACAAAGATTAGTCACACCAACTTGCAATTGTCATTAATGGCAAACAAATGATCTTAATGAAACAGAACCTATTTTTTTCCTCTTTTTTTTAAATCTCTTTCTTTCGATTTTCATCAATGTTACAGTTAATCACTCAGCCTTGAAATAGAAAAGGGAATATTTTGTGATGCATCAGGCAAACTGGAAAAAAGAATTTAGTACAAGTTCTGTGGGGAAATTTCAACTCATGACCTTTACGTTCAAAACAACACCTTGACCAAAGTATATTATATACACATACACCATCCCATATTATATATCATATACACATACACCATTCTATATTATATATTATGCAATGGTAGGAGCTGCATTTGACCTGACAAACCAAGTGAGACCATAGCCCGTGGCCTATGCCAGTGGGTGTAACCAGTCCACTTATGAATACCCCTCATTCATTGGACAATAAACTTTGCTTGCAAAGACCTATTGAGGCAAGTGAAATCAAATCAAAATCACTGACGTGGCCGATGACAGTACAGCCTGATTGGCACCCATGTCAGTGGAACATTAAAAGCACATCCAAGCATGATTGCTGCCAGGGCCACAGATTGGCTCCAATGCCGGTGGCATGTAAAAAGCACCATTCGAGTGTGATCGTTGCCAGCGTCACCTTACCAGCACATGTGCCAGTGGAACATGGAAAACAACATTCGAGCGTGGTCGTTGCCAGAACCACCTGACTGGCCCTCGTGTCGGTGCCATGTAAAAGGCATCTACTACACTCTCAGAGTGGTTGGCATGAAGAAGGGCATCCAGCTGTAGAAACCTTGCCAGATCAAATTGGAGTCTGGTGCAGCCATCTGGCTCACCAATCCTCAGTCAAACCATCCAACCCATGCCAGCATAGAAAGCAGACGTTAAACGATGATGATGATGATGATGATGTATGATGATGTATGATGGTTCTAGTCAAGGAATTTAAACTATTTCTGGCTCATATTCTAAAAAAATTCTCCAAATATTATAAAGACAGGAATGCATGTCTCATAACTTCTCAATGAGAAAGCAGTGAGAGTCTCAGCAACATTGGAACCCAGGGATTTACAAGAATACTAACAGAGAAATGTCCAAGAGTAAAACAGCCAACAACTGACAAACAGTTAGAGGGGAAAAGAAAGAAAGAAAGAAAACTCAGACAGGGGTCAGCAAAGTTAAGTGCGACGGGAGGAGCTGAAGTCCTCTGTCAAACAGGTTCTACACTGCAGCCTTTGAATGTCAAATTTTGGCAAAGCACTTGATCCATGGCAGTATGGGAGATGGATGTTAAAGGATGATGGTGATGCTATATAAAATGTCTATGACACTTAAAGGAAATCAAATGTCTCCCTGGATAGTAGAATACTAGCCTTCAGCAATTCCAACTCATGAACAACAAATCACTTTTTACAGATTTGAAATCATAAATCAGAGATGTTTGAAATCATTTGTTATATTGATCTCCTTGCAAAAATTTAGGTAGCATGCAGGTCATGATTGAGTAGAAGAAACATTTAGAAAAATTTTTTTTTAAATAATAAAAATTAAATATGTAAATTGTAAATATTACCTGTTCCTTTCGGAGTTGATCGAACATATGTTGGAAACATTTTCACAGAGGCTATTGGGTTAGTCTTAGCACTCAAACCCTCCTTGAACTTCTCGATCATCAAATGCATTATTTCCCGGTAATTCATGTCATTAAGCTTGAATGGCCGCACTATAGTTTCAATCTGAAAGAAACGTTTTTGGAAATTAATTTTTTATTTTCAATAACAATATTCTAAAATTAATAACTTTAAAACAAAAATATGGTGGTGATGATGATGATGATGTCCTATTCTTGAGATGATAGGTGAGTGAGCAAGTCGAGGTTTTCTAGTTGTCTTACATAAAATTCTTGGCTTTAAAAATCTCTTTCAGTGTATAAACAAGAATATGTGCTGACTAAAACCTATCACATTCTTGCAGGATCAATAGCCATGATCTTCCACAGCCCCAATTAGCCCTGTTGTTACTATGAATGCAATGTTAGGATTGGAAAAATTACATGGCATTAGGACCTTACAGAAACAGCATCACAAAGGAACAGACATTCTTGTCAAGGGAGGGGATGGTAGTAGCAGCCCTACCTGAATGTATCTTTGTCCTAAATAGAACAGATAGAAGAGAAAGCTGAAATCAACTCTTCACCTGCCCTACCACACAGTCCCTGCTTGAGGTTGTTCTTCCCAACATGTCCTTAAACATGGCCAATGCACTTAAGATACGGATATCTTGCACCTGTATTTTAAGATATGGATGTCATATCATTGACTGGTTGGAGTGGCATATTAAATAAAGAACAAACTAAATATGAACCAGCTGGCAACTTACTCCTACTTCATATTTCCTATCAATTCATGTGAATGGAAATAAACAGTTACAAGAAGTACCATTTTCCATAGTATATTCTCCTCAGGAAAGTGACAAAACAGCACATCAGACCAAAGATACAATCAAAGAAGGAGGATAGCTTCCATTTGATATCCGACCAATATAGTCTTCGTTGTGGCTTTCAGAATATCACCTTATCTTTGTTTCCCATCAACCTACTTTACAGAAAGGGTTGCAGAGACAGTTAAACTTACCGAAGGGCACATATCAGCTCAGGCCAACAGGTTGCTTTAGTGTCTCTCATACTCCTACTCACAACTAATATATCAGAGAAGGGAACGAGAGAAAGTAGCCATTGCGCCAAAAGAAAGAAGTCATTACAAACACAATCTGCATTGCCAGCAGAATGCAGTCATTTTGCTAAGACATAATTGCAAAGACTTAGCAAAAATGCCAAGTAACAAAGTGATTATTCTTGCATGGCACTCCACTGGTTATGATGATGACTGTTCCTGTTGGTCTGATAAACAGAACAGCCTGCTTGTGAAAGTAACACGCAAGTGGTTCAGCATGACACGGCTGGCCCATAGAATTACAGGTACAACTCATTTTAACTAGCTGAGTGGACTGAAGCAATAAAGTGAAATAAAATGTTTTGCTCAAGGAAACAATGCACTACCAGGTATTGAACTCACAACCTTAGGATCGTGTGCCAAATACCCTTAACCATTAAGCCATGTGCCTTCACTTGATTACTCTTGCACAACCACCTAAGTCTGCACAGTTAAGGAATTTCTTTAACAGATCAAAGGACCCTTTCTTCACCCCAATCTAAAACATTTCAATTTTTCATTAATTGTACCAGATTACCTCAAATTATAAATAAAACTTCTGTTAACCGGGAACAGATAAAATCTAACTCTATGAATAGATGATACAAAGTTGCTCTGACAAAATATATTCTTAAGAATCTATCAAAATAATGATAATTGAACATTGTGTATACAGTGCTCAGCTGCAGTGAAATTCATTGGGAAAGAGTAAAGGAGGGGTGAGAAAGTAGACAAAGACCAAGTGAAGAAAGACAGCAACGAGAACCAAAAAGTACCAACATAGTAAGACAGAATAAAAGACAACATGAAAGAAAAGTGAACAGTAAAAGAGCCATAAAGAGTAAAAGATGGATAGACATATTAGGAATAATGTCGGTGAATTTTAGGAAGCATGGAATTTTTTAACAATGCAGTGTTCTGACAACTAACATCCAATGTACGTAGTTTATTCCATGCTTTGATAATATTGAACATGTAAAAATGTTTCCAAAAGTCATACATTTTGAATTTTATAAGTATGTCCACAAATGGTAGAGGTATTGAAATGAAAAAAAGAAAATGGTCTAAAGTTGTTGCTGGAAAGATGATGGATAATCTTGTGAACTTCTATCAGTTTAGCTGCTAGAAGTTGAAGCTTTAGGGTGTCAAAGCCGAGAGAAGCAAGATGTTTGAGATGTGGTAACTAATGGAAGATATACAAATATCTATTTCTAAAGAATACCTGTTTTACAAGGTTAATATTAAGGGATATTTGTCTTCAATTTGACTGATTCCAGCCATTCAGATAGGGTCATGCTGGAGCACTGCTATGGAAACATTTTATTAGAAATGCATTTTTAATGAACAGCCAATAAAAGGCTAAATCAAAATGTTTTATTCGTGATTACAATGGTGTTTTATGGAAGTTTTCTTTGGCTCAGAATTAACAAAGAGAATCTAATGAATGTTGATGTGTAATAATTTTATTTCAATAAAACTGCATTATTATAATAACAACAGTGGAATTGTCACGAGGGAGTCTAATTGTGGTTTTAAATATTGACTCGTATCTTTATAACTCAAGGAATGATGGCAACAACATCTAAATAAATTAAAATCTTACTTAACCGACTTTAATCTTGGGTTTTCACACAAGAGTTGAGAACTGAGAGACAGAAGCCATGTTGGCTATCAACAAGGAATATGTGAATTTAAAATTAACCTTTTTAAAGATTTCTTTAATGTCTATAGAGATCGGGGAAGAATCTGTATGAGGTTTAGGTGTGGATTTTGTTAGGCAAGCATTATACTTAACTTCTTTTACCTGCAGTACAGAATAGTGTTGAGATGTAAAGAGGTTTTGCCAAATCACATCTCTGTGGAACTGTTTGGAAAAGAAGTTTTCTTAGAGGCCTTACTGATGCATCTTTAGTTTACCATTATTCTTCATTCCAAGGCAACGAGCTGCTAGAATTGGTAGCACACTAGACAGAATACTTAGCAGCATTACTTCCAGCTTTACAATCTGGGTTCAAATTCTGCCAAGGTTGAGTTTGGCTTTCATCTCTTTTAGGGGGTCAATAAAATGAATACTAGTTGAGCAAAGGAACCAATGGAATCCTCCACAACATTTCAGGGGTTGTGCCTTTAGTAGAAAGAATTCTTCGCTTTACATGCAAACACCCACTTTAACCTTTTATTACAGCACCTGATATTTCACATTTGTAATTTTCTGCAGTTATACAACACACACAGACACACACACAACTGTCATACCCGACAGAAAAACTGAACAATCAAAGATGTAAACAAGCAGGAACTGCAGACAATAATCACATCAGATTTTGTATAGACCCTAATCTGAGAAAGTGACCAACAGACCGGTGAGATCCAAAGTTAATAAACACAGTTTACAAAATTTATTGAAACTAAAAGATGATTGGTGAGAAAGATTGTGCATAAAGGAATGCTGTCGACAGTGAAAACTATCAAGATGATAGAAAAAATATTCTTGATGGATGGAATTCATTTCATAATTAGCAGTAACGACAACAATTAAAAGCTTTACAATTGTAATATGTATGGTGAAAGTAATGGCAGTGCTGATAACAGACTAAATGCTAACAATAATTATAGAGGGTTATAATTAACGATTTAATTAAAAACAGGAAGTATCATTTGAAAAGGTTGGGGGGGGGGGGACTATATAATGGATACTTCCTAGAATGACATTGTCTAATTACTCCTACCCCTCCTCTCACTTCAACGTTCATTATTATATCCTGGGCTTTATTTTTGATAAGAAAATGGAACAAGACTTTACTTGCAATTGAACTGTGAACTTTTAAATTATAAAATATTATGTGGAACTGCTTGAAAAGTTCAATTCTAAACAAAAATAAGCCACTATTCCAGCATGACCAGTTAAAGAACAAAAGAAACAGGTCTTTTATTATAACTGAATACATCTTTTTTTTCTTTCTTTTAATTAAATAACAGAAAATATTCTAATTGGGTTTTTACACTGCATTCATGGCAAGAAAAGAATCTAAGAGAATTTTAATTTTAACTTCTCATAGAAACTAGTTAATAGAACAGCTATAAATCAATTGCTCACAATCGATAATTTTAGAGATAACTAACGAAACAATAAGACAGTCTTTTTTTTCGGCTGCATACTTCAGGACCGTTTATATAAATATTTATCAATCATTTGAACCAGGGATTGGCCGACCACAGCTTCAGCTTGTCTGATTTGTTCAGTATTGACAATTAGAGCAAAACTCATTTTTATAACAAACCACAAATAAAGCAGAATTTTATGTTAATGGGAGGGGGAGAGGGACGGTTCTTTGGTTGATAAAAAATTTAAGTTCAGCCGAGTGCAATATTTTAAACATGAAGTATTTCCATCTTAAATGAATGAAGCATGAAAGTGAGACTAACAGTGGTGTCTTCTGTACTCCAACACCATTCTACTTTATATGAATCATCATTTCTAAGAAAGGAGGGAAGGACAAATAACAAAAAAAGCAGGTAAACTGGTTGACATATTCACTCCAAAACCACAATCATTGCTATTCAACCAGGCTAAAACTGGTTTGGCCCTTTCTGCCTGTCACATGTGGTATCAACAGATATTTATGCCATTCAATGTGAAAGGACCCCTTTAATATTCCAGCTGAGATTTTATTCTCACTCACACAAGACTTTGGGTGACCTGAACCCAAAACTGAGGTGGGGAAACAAATTTCTTAACCACATAACCTCTGTGTGTGTGTGGAGGAGTACATAAGTGCGTGAATGCTTACAGCCTACACACACTAAACTACGGCTACAAATGGAGACATTTGTTGATATTTCCTGCCAACTAACCATTCACTAGACCTGCACTTTGAAATTCCTCTACAGGAAAAAAAAACAAAAAAACAAAGAAAAATCCCTTATTTGAAAAACAGGTAAGGTTTTGGCAACAGAAAAAGTATCCAGTTATAAAATCCTCCCTCAATTCCTTCCTGTCTAAACAATGCTAGTATGAAGACTAATAACCTTATCTGCTGACTACTTTGGTTATCTGCAGACTAAGCTATTGGTATCTTTGCAGTAAGACAGATCAAAGAGAAGTATACAGACCAGAATCAGTCTCTGCATAGGATTTTTGTTGATACCAAAAGCTTTTTGACAAGGTGTCATGGTGGTCTGTAGAGAATCCTCCCCAAAATATTACTAATTACATAAATATGTATAAAAAATTTAAGTTCAGCCGAGTGCAATATATATATATATATATATATATATATATATATATATATATATATGGAGAGAGAGAGAGGACCTTGGGCAAGTGTCTTCTATAACTCAAGGCTGACCAAGGCCTTGAGTGAATTTGGTAGATGAAAACTGAAAAAAAACCCATCATATATAATACATATGCATTATATAGTCCTGTAGCTGGCAGCACCTGCAATTCCAGCATCCAAATTCAGTCTTCTGTATCCCATCACTCTTGAATATGGCCCTGAGATACTTAAAAATTTTCCTCTAACATACAAACTGCACTAGGAAGACTTTCTTGGAGAGAACCAATGTCTCAGAATTTGCAACCCTAATTCTCACCACTGCTTTGCATCAATCAACAGCAAACCCATTCTGGAGATTATCTTCTGATGAGCCAAGCAGCACCATGTTGTGAGCAAATATCAGCTGACCACTGATTGTGATACCACTTCCACAATGGCTTCACATGTCAACCCAGGTCATAGAAATTATGAAAAAGAGGTGACAATACACATTCCTGCTCAAGACCAAGGCATGTTGAAAGGTCTTAACTTAGCACCTTTTAGCTGAACACCAACATCTGGACATCTGTCAAGGGACTTCACTATAACCAGAAGTTGCTCATTAATCTCAAACAAACGAAGCTCAGAGTTTCATTACTATCAAAGTCACTACAATCATCGATGGACACAAGTTAGTCTTTCTTCCAAATATTTCAAAGTCTTGGTCTTGATGAGAAAACACAACCTTGGTGATTATCATTTCACTTCATTATTAAGGACCCATCTTAATGCAGGGGACTGCAAGAATAGTTTGAACACCAAGCGAAATGATTTTTGTTCCGAGATCAAATTCTGCTGAGGTTCACTTTGCCTTTCATTCTTTTGGGATTAATAAAATAAGTACCAGTTATGCACTGGGGTCAATGAAATTGCTGGCCTTATGTCAACATTTGAAACCAGCATTAAGGACCCTTCCAACTGCACCATTTTCATCCAGTCAGCATCAATATTATTATCATTGAGAAATTCAAAGTCAAACCAAAGTATTCAATAATGAAACCCTTTCACAATGGAAGCATCATTTCATTGAATAAGATCCACTTTCAGAACTAAACTAGAAGAACAGCAGCCATTGCTCAAGTGTCTACATATACCATTATGTATATTATTTGTCTTCTAATAATCACAACTTCATCAATGTGCTGATAGGTCTTTCTCATTGTTTGCAAATGTTAGAATAGTGACCTGGCTGATGGCTTGATTAAACAATTTTTTTAAAAAATCAAACCTAACCAGTTTGTTCCAGTCTGAGTTATAATAATGTTAATATTCAGAATGACTTTCAATAGACTAATTTCTCACTGGCAGGCATTTTATGGATTGTTGTGGTTAGAATGTCAGTCAAGATGGCCGAGTCAGTAAACATCACAACCAAAACAACAATATTATTCATCGGATGTATTCCCATTTTAAATTCTTGTCATAACAATGACTTTTTTTTAATGCAACTTCCTAAAAGAATCTTATTTTATACTCTTTGTGAGTAAAATCTTTGTTTAATTTTGTTGTGGAAAATCTAAACAAGTAGGGAAACAATTTCAATGTATTAATTATAAGGTTATTAAGATATATTGCCCCAGGGAGGCAATGACTGAGACCTTTGGCAATATGCTGTGCTTGAGAAGAAAACCCACCAAGCCAAGTGAAATTATAGGCTGATGCTGGTGTCATGTAACTGGCATCCATGCTGGTGGAACATAAAAAGCACCTGCTGAGTGTTGGGCCTCACAAAGGCAAAGTGACCGATGCTGGTGGCACATGAAAAGCTCCTTTTGAGTGTTGGGCCTCACGGAGGCAATGACCAAGACCTTTGGCATTATGTCATGCTTGATAAGAAGACCCATCAAGCCAAGTAATATCATAGTTGTGTCACACAAATGGCACCCATTACATTCTCAAGTGGTTGGCATAAGGAAGGGCATCCAGCCATAGAAATCATGTCAAAACAGACTGGAGTCTGGTGCAGCCTTCCCACTTGCCAGCCCTGATCAAACCGTCCAACCCATGCCAGCGTGGACAACGGATGCTAAATGATGATGATGATGATGATGAGCCATAATCAATTATAGTAGAATGTACAAGTGAAGGTGAGTGGATTGTGGCCTTGAATAAGGTACTTCATTTCATGTTACTCCCGTTTACCTGGCTGTAAATGGGAACCAGCCGAGTGCTGGTGTACTCTTCTCTCTCCCTTCAGCTGTCACGTCCTTGGTATTCCACTAAGTCATGGATGGAAGGGCTAAAAGAGTGTTTATGTCCACCTGTGACTCTACAGGCACCAAGTGAAATAATGAGCAATTGTGTGGTGCAGGTTGCCGAGTCAGGCTTTCTTGTCAGTGCTGGTAGCTAAGCATTTGTTGAGGTTTTAATAGAAACTAAATTTAATTAACAGAAAATATATTAATTAGGAAATATTACAAACTTTTACCAACTGTAAGCAACATTTATGGCTAAATTTTCTATTTTATCAATGGAAAGCCATTTAACATGTCATAAGAGGGAATTATAGATAAGCTCCATTAAGTGTGTGTGTGCGTATGCATGTGTGCATTTCAGCCATTAAACTGTTATGAATGACTAATTCTTTTGGAAGATATCTCAGCCACTCTGTACTGGCCACACTGGAATGTTTCTCCCTATCTCTCTCTCTCTTGTCAACAAAAGATCCTTTGTAAATGTTAGTCAAACTACTAACACACAACAAAACTTTCCTTTAGTATCCATTCACCACCACTGCTGCCACCACCACCACTCATGCCCTGATAGCAAAATATGTCCAACAAACAAACATAAAAGGTAAATTACCCAGTTTGACAGAAACTAAATAATAGTAATAATAATAACAACAATAATAATGTTCCATAAAACAAACAGGCTGGGAGGGGAGCAGTGTAGTATTTCGGATCAATAAATGACCTTCACCAAAGTACAAATGTGTGACCCACAATGTAGCAATTAAAGATTTTGAAATGGTTCTGCTCTTACACAATCTAAATTATTTATTAAGCTGCCCAGAAATGAACATTTAAAAAAAAAACAATTTTCAACACCTCTGGTATTCAGTGTTATGAATAAATAAATTGCGATAAGCAACGGAACATTAAAAACAGGTTCACTTTCTGGGTTGTTTTCAACTAATCGAACAATTACCCCCTTTATCAATTGAGTCTCTCTCCTCAGTCACACACCCCCATTTCAGTTTCCAAAAGCCACACAACTACCATAGCCTCAGGCCGATCAAAGCTTTGTGAGTGGATTTGGTTGACAGAAACTGAAAGAAGCCTGGCATGTATAGATGTGTGTATTTGTCACCCATCACCATATGACAACTTGCACTGGTGTGTCTACATCCCTGTAACTTAGCAGTTCAGCAAAAGATATTGAGAGAATAATGAACGATTGAAAATTCATTTGTGTATCAGGCTGACATTTTCCCATCTTCTCTGGGTTGGTCCCATGAATTTAGTCACAAAGTTCAAATTGAAGAAATATTTACTGGGTTTTATTATTAAGTTGGAGAGCTGGCAGGTCAGTGAGAGCATTGGAAAGAAAAAGAAAGAAGTTCAGTGGCATCTCTTCTGGCTCTTCACATTCTGAGTCCAAATTCCACTGTCTTTGTCCCTCACCACTGAACACTGGGGCAGAGTTAAATTTTGCCAAGGTCAACTCTGTCTTTCTTTCTTTTGGGGGTCCATAAAGCTAGCATTAGTTGAGGGCTGTTATAATCAACTTACCCACTCCCTCTAAAATTGATGACACTGTACCAACATTTGAAACTATTATTGTTATTATTATTATCATTATTATTGGAGGTGAGAATGTTCAGTTTTATTTATCAAGGTCTTCAACATAACTTTTTCCTCAAGTTTCTTTATCAACAAATTCTTCAAGCTGTACTGGAATTGATCTTGGACAGATTGCTTTTTTTTTTTTTACATAATATTTATGAAGATTATGACAAAATCATTGTCTTTATCCTAACAATACAACCTACCCCAGATAAGATCGAGATCTTTAAAGCAAACAAATGACATTATCTCTACACCAAAATAAATATTGCTCTACAGAACTGCTCTAGAGCACTTTCCTGCATACATAATCCTCTGATCTTCTATTGTCAATCTATCACTGATCATGGTTTTGCATCACAGCTGTTGTATCAAGTGAATACTTCTGCAGCACGTACGCTAATGTCACCAAGATCCAGTAGTTACTGACTAAAAGCTTATCTTCCTGGTTCATGTCAAACACTGTGAAATGTAATGCTTATCTATTTGCATGGTTTTGAATTAATCATGCATTGTCTTTTGTATATTTTTAGAATGACATTGTAGGGTAGGTATGAAAGGTTGAACTGGCCAGTTTGAACACAAATAGAATATTTGGGCCACATTTGGCCTGTTTAATGGTTAGCGAGGAAAAGTTAAACGCCCCAACACCAGCAGTGGTGGGGAACACTCAGGCAGGGAGAGAGAGAGAGAGAGAGAGAGAGAGAGAGAGAGAGAGAGAGAGAGAGAGAGAAAGAGAGAGAGAGACACACACACACACACACACACACAGGGCT
>NC_142941.1:48112857-48125357 GCF_046866305.1 Octopus bimaculoides | reverse complement strand
AATATATAAAAACACTACGTTCATTATTATATTAGGAGATTATATTGTTACGAAGTAGATGCTAAAATTGCGTGTCCTGGCACAGCAATGCGCCAGCTCAAGCATTTGATTCTCAGACGAAGAGAGATTGACAATAAAAAAAAAGAAGCCAAACTTGCTATCCACAATTCTGTTTCGATCTCGAATAGAAGCGGCCAAAGTGATAGTTCAAAGATGGTTACTTCACTGCATTGAGAGGCATAGCTTCGGTTCAACAGAGACGTGGTTAGAATGTCGCTGAAAAGATTCTTCAAGTTGAACCAAACGACAGGAGGCTTAGGAGTATACTAAGAACGAAATGGTCGGATAGTATCCATAGTTTTAGTTGGTCATGCTTGGGAATGGAACATCAGGAAAGTGTAATGATTGTTGCTTTCTGAGAACCCTATGGAGGAGGTGCGTGAGAACTCTAAACCGACGACCATCTCGGGAAGAGTGGGCGAAGAAGTTGGATGGATAGAGATTTATGTTTACTAGTTCGTAGCTCTTTATTTATCAAACATCATATTTTCTTACTTCACACGAACATCTAAACAAATCTTCATAGAATTTTGGTTGTGTAGACTAATCTTATTTCTCTAATTAAAACTCGTTCAAAATTAATATGTGGATTTTATCTTCTTATTTTTATTTCTTTAATTTATTTTATTTCTTCATTCTATCTCTTTTTCAGTGCATATATTTGCCTGAAATGTACCTTCAGTCTTTACCCGTCAAAAAAAAAAAAAAAAAAAAAAAAAAAATCAAGTCGTGGGTGGAAAAGAACTTCACATTCTTTTATTTTAAATCACTGATGTAATTTAAGTTATTTATGAGTCTGCAGAAAAGCGAGTGCTTCTTACCAGTTTTTAATAAAACAAGATTCATTTACTGCCATCAGTTTTACTTACTGCAATCAGATCCAGTGGCTGCGTTTAATTGAAGTCTACAAACCATGCTGCCTCGAACAGACTGTACTTGTTGCATGAGATCGCGCCAGGAAAGTAGACAGAAAAAAAAAAGGCTCTTCTAAAAATAGTTAAGATTATACGATAAGACCGAGTTGGCCAACTCATAAATGCACAGAGTAATTGCGCATCTGAAAATCATATTTAATCTGGGGGTAACATGCCAGACAAGCAAAATACCTGGGTCTCGGGAGTAAATGAGTCCTTTTCAGTCCTTTTCACCGAATTGATCAAGCAATTATTTCCCTGTGGAATCAATATATACCATGTAAACGTGTATGTATGTATATGTGTGTGTATGTATGTATATGTGTGTGTATGTGTGTGTGTATGTGTGTGTTTGTTGTTGTGTGTGTGTAAGCAAAAATGAGCTAAGAAAAATAACTCAAAATGGGTCAGTGGCATGTAGCTGAACAAAATAGATAGATACAGGTCTATCAAATACCGTACAACATAAATTCTTGATTTATCAAAATTATCGGAGTTAATTTTAATGCATCAATGATAAATCCTATAGAAGATGTATAATAATTACTGGATGGCAATTAAAACAAACTCAATTTTTATACACACACACACACACACACACACACACACACACACATATACATATATACACACGCACACATACATATATATATACATATGTACATACATACATACACACATACATGCATACATACATGCACACATACATGCATACATACATACGTACATAAATACACACGCACGCACACACACACATGCTTTTTTCGTACACATATACACATGTGTGTTCACACGCGTGCACACAGATCGTTCACAATAGGAAAGGTTCTACTTCAACTGAACAGAAAATTTGTTATTTCGCCAAAATTGGATTTTGTAAAAAATTCCTAAGCAAGGATTAAATGTATGTATATATGTAAATATGTATGTGCGTGTTTATATATATATATGTGTGTGTGTGTATGTGTGTGTGTGTGTGTGTGTGTGTGTGTGTGTGTGCGTGTGTGTGCGTGCGCGTGTGTGTGCGTGTGTGTGTGTGTGTGTGCATGTATGTATGTATGTATGTACGTATGCATGTATGTATGTATGTATGTATGTATGTATGTATGTATGTATGTATGCATGCATGTATGTACCTGGCAAACTGTTAAGTGCAGGTGATAATTAACTCCAGATAAGCTCAGACTAAGAACTAGGAATCATTCACCTCAATGTAATTTTGTTCTCCTCATCTCTGACTCGCTTCAAACTCTAAATATCCGTCCTGAAAATCTAAAATGTCTTAAATCACTGACCAATGTATCAATCACTTATTTCAACGGTCGAATTATTGAACCAGTTTAGACCTCGTTAGCGACATTGTGTGTTTCCTTAGTTCTGCAGATCTCTCCACGGCCATACAAATGACATAAACCATACAAGCTCCCTGGCCATGTGTCCTATTCAAACAACATAAAACCATGTCACCGTATAAACAACGCAGCCACACAAACTATACTATTGTACAAGAACCGTACAAACTCTGAAAACGCCCATCGTACAACCAGCTCAGTTAGACGAAACAAAGATTCTTCACAACTGAAGAAAGGTAAATGAAATCATGGAAAAATGCTCCAAGTTCGCCATAATACTCCAAAGACACTAAACCAAACGTTCTCAATGGGGACCATTTGGAGCTCGATGGGGGAATTTTGGAGCAAAGGAGCACTAGGGGGCGTTAAGAGGCTTGGGGGTGGTGGGGGGCACTGGAAGACCACCGTCTTTGGTAAGTTGAATTTGGAATTAACGAGTAGTAGCCATATTTCCACATCTCTGCGAAGTCAGTTAAAAAAAAAAAAGCATGCCTTTTTCTTTCAAATTTTCAAAGACTTAAAAACGCTTTTTCCACCAAACAAATTCCGGGTACCATGTGTAACTGGTGTCGCTAAAGTGAAAGCCCCAAAGCAAAAACTAAAATCAGATGAATAGTGACAGACGATTAAAAGAAAAAAAGGTAATGAATAAAAGCGAAAAGCTGAATGTGTGTGTCTTTGTGTGCAAATATACAATGGTGGTCAGAATTCTGGATCAAACTCGCTTTTGAAAGTGGCTGATAAGTATGTATTTGTGTATGTGTGCGTATGCATGGGTATGTTTGTATGTATATGATTGCGTGTGTTGCCGTTTTGAATTCCTTTCTGCGATTGAACTTAAATTGACCCCTGGCTATACCTCCACCCCCTAGATCCTGAATAAGAAATGAATGTTTAATATGACAAATTTTCAGATTTTTTTAACATCATTTTAAAAGGGGGCTGATTTTGTGACTCAGACTCACTAGATCCGTGTACAGTGAATACCATTCTCCACAATTTGCTACTCATCTGAAGTACATATGTATTTCAACAATTTCTATGAAATGCATCCTCTTTTTTGAACATAAAAAACTCTCTTCCCGAGTGACAATAACTTATAGGTCAGATTGTTGCACAATTTCTAGTCGTTTTGATAAGGGAAATCGGAAAGGTTTGAAATGATTTCACTGGCATTTACTTGTACCAAAGAGCACTCTTTCGATAGACAACACGTTGATCTCATGAGTGTCGCGTGGTGGAAATAAACGCAATTACCAGACTTTCAATTCCTTATATCGTTTTTTTTTTCTTTTGCATTTCAATTTGTACACCTGTACTTCCGACTGCGTACATCCGCACTCCCAACTGCGTACATCTGTACTCCCGACTGTGTACAAGTGCATATGGAAAACGACGTCCTTTATTTTTTAATCATTATCTGCTGATATCAAAATAAGTAGTATATTGAAAAATAAAAATATTTTCTAGGAAAGCCATTTGTGACTCCAAGGGTCAAAAGGGACCTTTGGCCAAAATAGGTTGAGAACCTTTGCACCAAACCAATGACGACACTAAATTGTTGGCATGATCTTTTAAAGTGTAACATCAAAACGAATATCTCATATATCAGTAATGTGTTATAATTAATAGAATTTTGCATAAGAAAACTAATCAATTTTTTAAAAAGAATTTTAATGTCTTTTGAAGGGCGATAATAAAATAGCCACCTGGTGTCTGTAATATCAATCAATCGATAAAATATGTAGAGAGGACGACCGGTCACCGATATCCCTTTCTTCTTCCCTCCCTCTTTATCAGTCTTGTAGATCCTGTCATCGTCTTCATAATTTCCATTCTACTTCTAATTAAATCATTTCATTTAATAAATAAATACAAACTCTCATTTTGTTTTTTTGTTTTTTTGTGGAGATTTTAATCTCAATCCACGAATCTTCAGGACTCTTTGCCCTCCAGAGGCCGGGCACTTAGATTACTTAAAGGAAAGTTAGAATGCTGGATAACAAGATTGCCGGATTATTAGATTGCCGGATAACTAGATTGCCGGATTATTAGATTGCCGGATAACTGACATGTAAATGATATAACACTAAGTACCGCCATCCAGTCAATCTGGCGCTCTTCTGTCTCGGCTAACTCCATCTAACATTTCGCTATCGTCTCGAATATACCTCAATGTACATATACGATAGCTTGTACTGCTACTACTGCTGCAGTTAACGCTGCTGCTGCTGCTGCTGCTGCTGATGATGATGATGATGACGACAACGACGATGACGACGACGAGGATGATGATGATGACAACGTTGATGACAACAATGCTACCGGTGATGATAGAGCTGACGATGTTGCTGTTGTTGTTGACGGTGGTGGTGGTTGTGGTGGTTGTGGTGGTGGTGGTGGTGGTGGTGGTGGTGGTAGTGGTAGTGGTTGTGGTGGTGGTGGTGGTGGTGGTGGTGGTTCGTTTAATCTTCCCAGTCATTCTAAACACTCGGATGTAAAGCAATTTAAACAATTCAAAATACATCCATGGTTCCCATTTCAGCCGACCAGATGGAAGTTCATTTATTCCGAAAAACAAGTCAGTTTGCTACTCGTTAGTGCATGCGCGCCGCAATCGATAGAAAAACTTGGGTGAGCACTGTGTATGTGTGTCTGTGTGTGCGTACACATATGTATGTGTGAGCTACTATAAGTTTCGTACTCCGATAGTACAGTAACTGGTCGAGCTTGCACGCCGTGCTGTGGTGTTATCCTGCAGTCTTTCCAGCCCAGAATATGGCTGCTCTCTCAGGGAAAGCAAGAAAGAGCCACAAAGAATTACTGAGGAAAATGAAGAAAAATGAGAAAAGGAAAGCTTGAAAGGAAGAGAGATAAGAGTTGTCTCCCTTTCGCCCTTTGGAGTGAGTAATAACAATTGTCGATGTGGTTAATTCAACGAGAAAGAGCTTAAAGTTTGTTAGACTGTCTGCCTAGTGTGGAGAGCTGGTGTTCTCCAGTTTGATAGTAGAGTTTGATAGTCGAGATGCTTGATTTTGCGTAGATCTATAGAATTATTAGATGTAAGATGTCTGAGTTTTTCGGTTCTACAAAGTCTGCACCTCCTTCACATATCAACACTTGCTGTGGCTCGTTCTACAATGTTCTACTTGATGGTGTGTATGGTGTTATTGGCCTTCATCTCCTAACTAACTTAGTGATTTTCTTCTTGTGAACGTACCGGAAAGATAACTGGTAGTTAGTATATCTCTTTTTAAAGATCTTATCATACAGTACAATATATTGCTTGTCTGGTTCGTCATTTGGTAGACCTGAGGTGACTTTTGCTTCGCATGCCATGAGGTAACTATGCAGACCTAACTGAGGGGGCAAGTGTTTGGGTCTCTGTAGTTACATTTTGGGATAGGCACCCAGTGTGACTTACATAAAACAATGCTTTCCATTTTGGGGCGGCAGCAACTATAAGAAACTTTCACGGAACGTCTTTAAAAAATTTTCTTATACCTGTGCCTATCCGGGAAACGCTTATCTTTCAAGGCAAGGGATTTTCCGCCTACATTCCTCGTAACTCAGGAGAAAGCGAACCATATAATCTTTGGAGGTCTATTTTTAGGATTCGTTCTTTTTATGGTCGGAGTAAGGGGCTGCATATATCGAATATTTGATCAAATGAGAAGAAATTAGATATTCAGTCACTGATATTAGCTATATGATTTTTACAGACGATGGAGGGCGTGACAAAAGTTTTTCATTAATTTTCTGATTCATTGACTGGTATTTCTTGGAAATAGTGGTGGTGGGTGTGGAGGAGGAAGAGGAGGAGTGTCTGATGTCGGGAGCTGATTCGAATGTACTAAAAGCTTTAAGTTAGAATCTTGTTAGTGGCACAGAGCCAAGGTGTTTGGAAGCTGACACTGAGTGGGTCTTTCCCCCGACAATATTCTGTGCCACTGAACAGATATATTTGCACTAAATGACAAGATTTCCTATCCTAATTTGAAATGTTCAAAATCTACATCAAGAAACGACGACCAATCATGTGATGTTAGTTAAATATTAACGACAAAACATCTGACAACTTCGTAATAGATTTTTATTGTTCACTCGAAAGCAGGCAGAGAAACAGAAAACTTTTATAAAAGATTTACGCATGGAGAAAGAGACAAAAAAATTTTAAGCAACGTTTAACAGAGAATTGGATAAACGGCGAAATCTTCAACAAATTTAGCATCAATCTGAACACTTGAAAATAATATTAAAAGTTGGGAAGATAGTTTTTCCTTAAAGCGGCCAGTATATGACTTATTGCTCTGTATAAGTCGAGCTTCGAAGAAGAAAAATGTCGTCTTCCAAGAGGTACCCGTTAAATTACCGTAGATATTGGATTGACATCATTTTACAGTTAAGAAAGCCTTAAGTAGTTGTCGAAAATGACGACTGTAACATCACAAATACATTAATGAAATAAAACATGTTGGAAACAACATAGTCAGCATCTCTAAATTGTTAAATAATTCTGCGGTATTTTTACGGAAAAAAAGGTTTGTTGATTCTTATTTTGTACGAAGAAAAGACTTTCTAGGATGCAACACGTGGAACATTTAAAATTCGAACCGCAGGAAAAGAAAATTAAAAAAATAATCAGTAAAGAAATTTCAAAACATCAAGAAATATCCAGAAGAGGAATTGTAACATTTCCCAATTCGCAATAGACTGAGAGAGAGAGAGAGAGAGAGAGAGAGAGAGAGAGTCAAAGCCCTTAATTCTAAATCCTAACCCCAAATCCTAAGCAAAACCACAAACTATAACCCTAAACCTAGGCCACAACCCTCAACCGTAACTGAAACCGTGACACCAATGTTTTTCGACAGAAAGTGTATTTTTGATGAAAAATCTCTTCATAAAACATCGGGCAACAATTTTCTGCACATAAAACGAGATTGTTAAAGCATTAAGTGGATAATTCGGTTTAGTTAAACCGAGACATACATCCCCGTCCCCTTATAATAACAGATGGTCAACTCTAAACTGCGGAATTTCTCTTCATAAACCTAATATCACATTTAACTCGACTCTGAACCCCCACATCGTCATTGTTCTCCTCTTTTCCTTCTCCTTCCACTCCTCTTCGTACAACTCCCACCTCTTTGTTTTCTGCTTTCTCCTCCTCCTTCTTCTCCTTCCCTTCCTCCTCCCCTTTCTCTTTCCTTCTCTTCCTTTCCCTCTTTTCCACTCTTATCTCTCCCACACACACACACTCTCTCACACACACACTCTCTCTCTCCACACACACCCACCCTCGCACACACCCTCGCACACATGTTTCCAAGAAACAAACCGGATCTCACAAATGTTACATAATTTCAGTTGTATATCTCTTTTCAACAGTTAAAAATACAACGTTCATCATCTCAGATAATTACTTTGCCTGTGTGGGTGTGTGCGTGTGTGTGTGTGTGTGTGTAAGTATGTATTTATGGGTTTATATGTATGTGTATTTAATATATACACGTGTGTAAGGCGGCGAGCGGTATTTCGTCTGTCACCACGTTCTGAGTTCGAATGCCGTCGGGGTCGACTTTGCCTTTCATCCTTTTCGGGGTCGATAAAACAAGTACCAGTTGCGCACTGGGGGTCAATGAAATCGACTTACTCCTTCCCTGCCGAAACTTCTTTGCCTTTTGCTAGAATTTGAAGCCAATGAACGCACCTAGTTTTACATACGACTACGCTTGCGCTCTTAGTCACTCTCAGTGACTGTTGTACTGGGGCCTTTTGGTTTTAAATTGCGACTAGCCACTTCAATAATTGACATAGATATATACATACACACACACGCGCACACACACACACACACACACACACACACACACACACACACACACACACACGCACACGCACACATACACACACACACACACATATTCTCTCTGTGTTTATTTTCTCTTCCTGTTTATTTCTGTGTTCCTTTCTGTGGAAGATCGTAGGCTCGAAACGTAAAAGACTTTCTCACTTCCCGAGCGTTAAACTAATACATCTGTTTGTTGTTTACACACCCGTCTTCGTCTTTTGTTTTTTTGTAAATTCCAATATATATATATTTGACGGGCTTCTTTCAGTTTCCGTCTACCAAATTCCATCACAAGGCCTTAGTCGGCCCGAGGCTATAGTAGAAGACACTTGCCCAAGATGCCATGCAGTGGGACTGAACCCGGAACCATGTGGTTGGTAAGCAAGCTACTTACCACACAACCATTCCTGCATCCGAAATGTACAATATTATATATCCATCACGGCTGATTTTACCAATCGGTTTCGCGCTAGCAATACAATGGAGTGTTAGGTATCAATCCGATTATATAACCTTGCGCTCATCAGAGTTAGCCGATATGGAAGTGCCACATTCCCTTCTATATCGGTTAACTCTGATGAACGTAAGTTTATATAATCAGATTGTTCCGTAACACTCAATTGTATTCCTAGTGCGAAACCGATTGGTAAAATCAACCGTGATGGATATATAATGCTGTACATTTCGAAGAATATACCGACTCTATTTACAGTGCATCTTTTCTCTGACTTACTGTCTCTTAGACGACTCACGTATGTATATATATATATATATATATATATATATATATATATATATATATATCCGCATTGTTGAATCTCCGTCCCTGCAGAAAATGAGTCATAGCTCGGGAAAGGCAGTAATCTGATG
The DNA here is from genome assembly GCF_046866305.1 of Octopus bimaculoides. Classification (NCBI taxonomy): domain Eukaryota; kingdom Metazoa; phylum Mollusca; class Cephalopoda; order Octopoda; family Octopodidae; genus Octopus; species Octopus bimaculoides. The sequence goes on along the minus strand of NC_142941.1, from coordinate 48,116,310 downwards.
GTGCAAGGTCTGGACTGTGGGTTGGGTGAAGCAGCCCTTCCAGCCCCTCAAACCCTCAAGTTTGTCACTTTGTCACTTTGGCAGATTGTGCTGGGGCATTGTCATGCTGTAGGAGTGCGCATCTTCGATTGACCAATATATCATGCAGCGGGCTTTCAAAGTATCAAAATATACTCGCTGCAGTTGTTGAGCATAAAGGTTATCGTTCATAGCATGACCACCAAGAACAAGCTCAAAGTGCACCCCCCACCCCCGTCGAAATTTCACCAAACACAACATGACCTTCTGCTCAAACTGCTCTTGTTTGAAAACAGGTTCTGAAGCCTGGCAGGAACGAAGCCACTGATTTCTCTTATTAGCATTATGACAATAGATTCGTTCTTCATCCCCAATTACAATACGATGACAAAAACGGACATCTCAAGGATTTGCCTGAGGTTGCTGGCAAATGTTCATACGTCGCTGAATCTGGTCATTGGTCAATTCATGAGGAACGTCTCGACAGCATCTGTTCACAAGACCGAGCTTATGGAGGTGTCGACTGACGGTGCTTTGTGAAGAACCAAGTCCTGCCAGCAATGCACGAGTTACTTGTGCTTGGCTATTGTTCAGCCATTTCAAGTAAGGTCTCATCTTCCACCACAGAAGGTCTCCTTGACTTGGGTTTCTCTTCGAGGCTGGTGTCACCTTCTTTGAAACATCTGAACCAATTTTGAACCACGCGTTCGCTAATAGTTCCAGGGCCTTCCACATCATTAATTTTTTTTTGCTGCTGCCCTTGCATTCGGTCTTCTCTTTCCACGAGTAGAGCAAAATGGTTCCGATAGCAATTTCTTCACCACTCATTATCAAAGCTGTAAAATAAAGAGTAAATAATTTGTGTTTGTGTGTTAATTGTGAAAATAACGAATAAACAATTCAGTAACAATTAGACAACAAATTGTATCAAATTAGTAACATAATATGGTGATACAAGTTGCCAAAATTCTGAGAGAAAAAAAACCTTTGATTCAGCCGATAGCTCTCTACCCACCCCATTTACTTCGGTCTGTCTGTCTGTCTGTCCGTCTATTTATCGACCTACCTACCTACCTACCTACCTACCTACCTACCCACCTACCTCGTTATTTGTCCGCCTTCCCCACCACCTCTCGTTGGTTCTTCTTCTATATACTGACCACCACTCCTCACTATTATTTAATGACCTTCATTCCACACTTCTTTTTCAACTCCAACGAAGTCTATACTTCACCGAGGTTTCATAAGGCCGAAAGTTGTCGGAAGTTTTCTCCCTTACTCGCCGAAATAATTTAAATGTTTATTAGTCATTGAGCTAATATACTTTCCTCGTCGCATTGCTAATTAATTAGTTGCTGCTCATAGAATTAATTATGTGAAACACTAGCTTATCTCAGCTCTATATATCTGCCTCGCTCAACAACACACCACACGCACACGCTCACCCGTAGACATACATATATATACACAAACACACCCATACATAAACATACACGTAACACCCATATGCAGAGCCCTCCCCCACTTGTATAGACTGAAGGGGGGAAAGCTTTACGTGCTCATAGAACCTGCTAGAAATAGTAGCTGAATTGCCAAATCTTTCAAAAGAATGGAAGGACACATTAGATCGTGTGTTGTTACATTATCGTTATAAAAGATTTGTAGACAGTCAAATGTTATTGATGCTGCTGCTGCTGTTGTTGTTGTTGTTGTCCCAACAGCAACAACAGCAACAAGAATGACAACTCAGAGGGAAGGAAAGCAAAAAAAAGAAAACGAGAAAGTTTGTTTAGATGAGAGAGAGAGAGAGAGAGAGAGAGAGGGAGTGGGGGGGGAAGACACAGAGAGGGAGAGAGGTGAAGAGTGGAAGAAAGAGACGGAGAAAGAAACAAGAGCAGCAGAGTCACAAAGGTGTGTGACACATATAGATATCTGTCTGTTTGCCTATCTATCTATCTATCTATCTATCTATCTATCTATCTATCTATCTATCTATCTATCTATCTATCTATCTATTTATACACACACACACATACACACACAGTGTGTATATATATATATATATATATATATATATATATATATATATATATATATATATATATATGTATATTTGTTTTGCAAGATTTTTGATGTGAAATCGTGTGTTGAAACAGATGTTGTTGTACTTGGGGATGGTCATATTGCCAGTTTAGCCAATAAAAACACGCACTGTATATTTGGTGTTAATTTGCTTCAGCTTTATATTACATTAATCTTAATGTAATATAAAGCTGAAGCAAATTAACACCAAATATACAGTGCGTGTGTTTTTATTGGCTAAACTGGCAATATGACCATCCCCAAGTACAACAACATATATATATATGTGTATGTATGTATGTATGTCTGTATATCCATGACAAAAACAATTTTACATTCAACTGAAAAATTACTCAAAACTTTATCCTTTTACAAGAAAAGCAGTGACAACGACTTCGAAGTTTCGGCTCGTGGGACAATCCGGCGAAGGCTGTGGGCCGAAACTTCAAAGTCACTGTCAACACTAATCTTATTGAAGAATTGTATAGACAAATAGACAAATACTTATTCTATCGATCTTTTTTGCCGAACTGCTAAGTTACGGGGACATAAACACACCAACATCGGTTGTCAAACGATGGTGGTGGGGGGAACACAGACACAATGACGTATATATCATCCCGATATAAGCCAAAAAGCAAGATCTGGAGGATGCACAATGTGACAGCATAGCTTCGATGCAACTCTGATGAAATGCCTCTCTAATGTCTCAAACCGCAAACGTTACTGAAATATTCACTTCGAATTTTTACGTAAACTGGCAAAAACAATTGGTACAGAAACAGTTGTAAAGAATCATTGAAGATGTGATAAAGAATGTTCTTTGGCTTCTTATTTGGATATATATTAGATTTATGTGGTTGTTTTGAAAGATTCCTGATATGAAATCGTGTGTTTAAACAGATATTGTAAAATATCGGGATGATCGAATAAAAAAAAGAAGAAACAGCATCCTGGTATGTATGTATGTATGTATGTATGTATGTATGTATGTATGTATGTGCATGTATGTATGTATGTATGTATGTATGTATGTATGTATGTATGTATGTGCATGTATGGTATAAGATCCACGGATTTAAGCGTATGAAGTTTTAAGCTTTGAGCGGTCTGTGGTAGGTATAAAAAACAACGGTCAGAAATCACAATTATAATGGAGAGGGTTGCAAAAACCCTTACATGTCTAGAAATAGCAGTCAAAATCGCTATAAAGCCCCACCCCCACCCCAAACCACTTATAGATAGATGGATAGAGAGATAGAGAAATAGATAGACTGACTGATATATATATACAGACGTGCATATATATTCATGCATATAGTTATATTGTTCGCCTCGTATATTGTGTATATT
>NC_142941.1:48052857-48110357 GCF_046866305.1 Octopus bimaculoides | reverse complement strand
AAATGGCTCGTGTTTTAAGTATGTGCTATACACACAGACACACAGGATATATATATATATATATATATATATATATATATATATATATATATATATATATATATATATATATATATATATATATATATATATATATTGTTGTATTTTGGGACGATCATTTTTTTTCTTGCCGAATAAACACACGCACTGTATATTTGTTCTTCCCTCGTTTATTACTGTTCTTATTTTGACTCATGTCCATTGTCCAGAAATCTTTCGTCATACATCTGTGACCTCTTTCCGCGCGCCCCCCCCCCCCCACACACAGTATGTGTCCTGTGAATAGGGTATGTGCTGTGTTCAATAGTGTATGTGTTGTGCTGTATGAAAGAGTCTTGTATAAAATGTGTCCTGTGCCGAGCTGGACCGAGTTTGTCCAATATAAAGTTGATTGTCCAGTGTGATTTGCATATTTTTTCTCATATTTTCTAAATGAAGCCTGGAGGGCTCCAAATAATGTCGAAGGTGTTCTATTTGAAAGCCTCATTTTCTGATAATTTCAAGATCCTTACATGTTGAGGGATCCTGTGCCTCATTCTTGAAAACGTTTTGGTCAAAAGGGACCGGTATACCTATTACTAGACTGGAGTAAACACTTTTTGTTTCACACTCTTTTTTTTCTTTTCTTTTTTGACCGACCAATCTACTTCGACCTCCGTGTTCCTAACACGGATAAGAATTCCCCAGATCCTTCTGCTCGTGTTGTTGTCATGTGTTTGCCGGATGCTTGTGCTTCTCATTGCCACCATCCAGTTGGCAACGCTGCATCATTGCTCAGTGAACAAGCTGCTAACTCAGTCTGGTTTCTGAATATAGCCAGGGTTGGCAAGGTCTGCTCAGCCACGAATGATGTGCTTAACCGTTTCGTTGAATTGGTGGCATAGTTTTATTATTATACTTTTCTAGGTATTGTGCAGCTGAAATAAAAATTTCTGTTTCTATTCGTTTAAGCCATTGATGCCCTTCCGCCTCGCATACTTCCACCCTGCCGAGTTTTGTGACATTTTCGTAATGAAATGACTTTCTCTTTTTCCTTCTTGTATTTTGTAATTCCGTTTTGTCTTTTCTATCAATATTTTCTGTTCGGTTTTATTTAAACAGTTTTCTTCTACCAAAGTAGATTCCAGTTTCTGCTTTATTTCTTTATTACTCTTTACTCTTTTACTTGTTTCAGTCATTTGACTGTGGCCATACTGGAGCACCGCCTTTAGTCAAGCAAATCGACCCTAGGACTTATTCTTTGTAAGCCTAGTACTTATTCTATCGGTCTCTTTTGCCGAACCGCTAAGTTACGAGGACGTAAACACACCAGCACCGGTTGTCAAGCGATGTTGGGAGGACAAACACAGACGCACAAACATATACACACACAAATACATATATATATATACATATATACGACGGGCTTCTTTCAGTTTCCGTCTACCAAATCCACTCACAAGGCTTTGGTCGGCCCGAGGATATAGTAGAAGACACTTGCCTAAGATGCCACGCAGTGGGACTGAACCCGGAGCCATGTGGTTCGTAAGCAAGCTACTTACCACACAGCCACTCCAACGCCCATTGCGAAATTTTTTTATTTTTTAATTTTCTTTCCCCAGTTTCTTTATTGCACAAAACAAAGTTCTCCTTTCTTTCGAAAGATTCCTTTACTCTCTCTGTTCTTATCTTCTGATAATTTTCTATTTTGTGTCAGATCTAGTTGTTAGTCTGTGCGCATGCGCAAACGTGTGTAAGATCCTTTATGTTTATCTTTTATTTGTTTCCGTCATTAGAATGCGGCCATGCTGGAGCAACGCCTTGAAGAATTTTTTAGACAAATGAATTGATCCCAGTACTTTTTTTAAGTCGGGTACTTATTCTATCGGTCTATTTTGCCGAACGGTTAAGTTACGGAGACGTAAACACACCAACACCGATTGTCAAGTGGTGATGGGGGACAAAAACACAGACTCAGTGACACGTGTATGTATGTGCATATATATATATATATATATATATATATATATATATATATATATATATATATATATATATATATATATATATATATATATATATATATACTACGGGCTTCTTTCAGTTTCTGTATTTAGAATCCATCACAAGGCTTTGTTCAGCCTGATGGCGTAATAGAAGAGACCCTCTCAATGTGCCATGCAGTAGGACTGAAACCCGAACCATGCTGTTGGGAAGGAAGTTTTTTTGTTTCTTTTGTTTACCACACAGTCACGCCTTTTGTGTCTATAAAAGAGTAAAAACTTCCTTCGGTCATGACTGACCATGGGATTGAACCTAGAAAGTTAACTTCCGAGGTACAAGTCTGGATAAGATTGTTTTTTGGAAGACCAGCAGTCGCCCATGCATACCAGCCTCCCCTCTCCAGTCTACTGATGTTATCCAAGGGAAAGGCAAAGGGGCCGATACAGCTTGGCACCAATGACGTTGCAGCTCATTTCCACAGCTGAGTTAACTGGAGCAATGTGAAAAAAAGGGTCTTTCTCAAGAACACAACCTCATGATTGTGAGCCCGACACTCTAACTACTGAACCATGCGACTTCATGTGTCTATACCAACTTTGTAACGGTAACTTCAGAACGTTGTGATTTGATTGCTTCTTATAAATAAGTAAATATATTTGTCACATACCAGTTATAAATATAAGAAATAGAGATAAATAAATAAATAAATAAATCCAGATAAAGGGTACGGAGACAGACAACTTAAAAAGCGAACCCATAGACACATACAAACATTCAGAATAACTTCACAAACTGCCGCGCGCGCGTGTGAGTGCACATCCGTATTAACTTACGCCATGCCAAAGATATTTCCTCTTCGTAGTCGCTCGACATGCCAGAAATAGCAGCCAATTCTCCATCCACTCCCATCCTACTTAACACACGCGACACACGAATCGCAGATTCGTTTATATTTGAGAACGAAATGAAATGTTTACCGCTGAAACGCCTTCAACACTGGGTCTGATGACATGGGTTCGGCCTTGAGCTAAAAGTCAACAACAATAACAATATGCGTATCAAACATTGTAATATATGCGTATCAAACATTGTAAACAACCATCCAATATGCCACAATAACCATCTCGGGGGGGGGGGGCACTGATGATGCAAGTACGGTGTGGGCAACTTGCTGTCTGACCTTATCTCTTTTAACTTTTAAACTCTGTCTAATTAGGATTTTTTCTTTAAATCTTAAACCTTTCTTTACCCTGTGTGTATATATGTATATAATTTTATATTTATATATTAACAAAACAGATTTACACACAGTAGAAAGACACAGAAAATTAGGGGAAGGGGTATGGCATTACAAGTCTGACAGCTGTTTCTGGGAGCTCGGAATTACGTAATAATGTTGGCCATATGTAGCCAACCTAATAGAAAAGATCTTCGTTTAGGACCAGTCTAGGAATCCCACAGATGCATGATCTTCCTGAACACCAAAAGCAAGCGTTGTCTTTAGCTGTCGTCCTGCGGGTCCCAGCCCCTCTCGCTCTGCGGCCATGCTGGGGCACCGCCTTCAAGTATTATTAATCGAATGAACCGACTGCAGTACATTTTTCAAAGCCTAATATTTATTCTATCGGTCTTTTTTTACCGAACAGCTAAGCTACGGGAACGTAAGCAAAGCAACACCTGTTATCAAACGGTGATGGGAGACAAACACACACACGGGTATATATAAATATACATACACACGCATATATATATACGTGTGTGTACGTGTGTATATATATATATATATATATATATATATATATATATATACACACATACACACTCACTCATATCGAACAGCATGAATGAATGCTCAGCACCGCATTGGTCGATAAATATTCTTTATTTGATTGTTAACAAGGTTATCAATGGTTTTCTGTAAAGAGGAATTTCTTGATGATTATCAAACCAGCCACTTTGGAACGTTGGTACTCGTCTTCACCTTCGATCAAAATCGGAACGAGAGCTAACGTTTCCACGTGGCATGCTCAATAATTGTTAAGATATTCCTGTTTTTACATGAAACCATTGGTAATCTTGTTAACTCACAGATAAAATATATATGCCCAATACTTATTTTATTTTTGTATTAATTCAATATAGTGACCACTTCTCTGCAGTACTTCTTTTTACCGGCAATGGTGGTTTGATTTTCGTGTTTCATAAAGACTTTGACGTCACAGTCAACTAAATAAATTTAAGATCCATTAATTTATTTAAATTGATAACTAATTCAATAACTACAATTACTTATTATATAACTATCACTTAGTTGAGAAGGCTTTCGTGTAAATTATAGAAGCTACTGTAGGGAACGTGAAATGTTTGAAATGACTATGAGACCATTTCTTTTCTCCCATATTTATTCTTAATATGTTCCGGGAGATTCGGACGGGAATATGCTAATCGCTGTTGTGTTTCGTTACCGGAGAACAACTTCTCCTTTAAGACAATGAATGTTCATGACATACTCGATTCATTAGCGCTAGGACTCTAGGATGACCGGATATCAGCACAAACCAGAAAATAGTGTGTTCGTTGAAGTTAAAAACAAGGCCATCAGGTTATGTTTATTTTCGCCAAATCGTCGTTAATTAATTTCGTGTGTATTTAATCTTGAAGCAGATTCGAACTGCTTCTCCTTTGTCCCATCATTTCTCTCTCACTTCATCGACATTCGTTTAATTACTTTTACTTGAGATGAGTTGAAATAATCCGAGAGTTTCGAACGAAGACGGCAAACATCATTGTTGAGAAACTATGACAATCATATTAAGATTAAGAGAATCATATGAGTTAATCCAGAAGCCATTTTCTTATTACTCTGTCTATGTTGTTTAAGTATTTGCGTTTCTCATTAATGTAATTCCATACAATTTTGTTCTTCAATTCTTTCACTAAACTATAGTGCCTTGGTGACTGTGGCGTAAAGACTTTACAAGAGATTAACTTGCCCGCCATCTTAAGGTCTTATAACAGAATGGTTTGAAATGAGGGATTAATACCATCGGTAAATTTTCCTAACATGCCAAAAGTGTCTGATGAAGGCTGGAGGGTATATCAGCCCAAACGTTGTCAATGCCAAAAGTGATTCATTTCTTATTTCTGGTCTATGTTTGGTGCAAAGATACAGAAGATTGCTTGTTAGACAAAAACTGATGGCTTATTTAGAATCAGCATCCCGAAATTCTTTCAAATCGCCATCATTTTATAGGGAACAAAACAAAAGGAAACTGTTACATAAAACAAGGAGGAGAGGGATGGAAAGGAGGGGATGGAAAGGAGTGGGTGAAGGTCTAATTCTTGACACAGTGGCCTTCATTGACCTATTTTAAGGAAGTAAAATAAAATGTGGAGTGGAAAATTTTGGATTTTCACTTATGTCTGAACAATAACTGTAACCTTGAACCCCTCCGACCCAACACTAATCTGAACCCTATCCCCAACCCTCGCAATTATAATCCTTATTCTCACATATTTGTTAATTCTATATTTTCCATTAAAAGCCAAGTCTTAAGACACCACCTCTTTCCTCTCCCTCTGCCTCCTCCTTTTATTTTCTCTCATTTCCGACAATTGAAAACAGAGACATTTTGATATGTTACTTTCTAACACATCAGCCTCATATAATTCTCCATTGAACTTTTTAATTGAAATGTTCAGTTGACGTAAAGATCTTCTTTTTCCTGCGAGTGTGCTGCGTTGAATACTCGTGCAAATTGAGGCCAAAATTAAATATGATTATTGGCTTTAAATTCTAGCACAAGGCCTGCAATTTTGGGGTTAGGACCAAGTCGATTACATCGACCTCCACTGCTCAACTTACTTTATCGATCTCGAAAGGATGAAAGGCAAAGTCGACTTCGGCAGAATTTGAACTCAGAACGTAAAGACAGATGAAATGCCGTTAAGCATTTCGTCCGGCGCGGTGATAACTCTGCCATCACATCACCTTTGATAACTACGTGTTTGTTCCTTCTCGAGCCATGCCTGGCTCATAAGGGCCGGTTTCCCGGTTTCATTGGCGTATAGGTTCCCGCACCTGGACGGGACGCCAGTCCGTCTCAGGTGAGATGCAAGAGGAAAGAGTGAGAGAAAGTTGTGGCGAAAGAGTCAGCAGAAGTTCGCCATTACCTTCTACTGGAGCCGCGTGGAGCTTAGGTATTTCGCTTATAAACACACACATTGCCCGGTCTGAGATTCGAACCCGCAATCCTTCGACCGTGAGTCTGCTGCTCTAGACACTAGGCTATGTGCCTCCACCTTCATAACTATAATAATTATAATTACGGGATTATTTTAGGTAACTAAACATTCATTTTCTTTTCTGTGCCGGTTGCAAAATGTGTGGGAGCGCGCAGATGCGCACTACCCTGAGAAAACGGAGCCCACATATCGTGTTATTTTCCCGCCTTTTATTTCCCAACCATGTTGAGGGCCTCTGGCGAAGCCGTAAACAAATCTACGACTTTGTTCCTCGGCTATTTAATGCTGTTTGAGGTAGAAAGTACAGGAAAGAAATAATCACAATTGTTCTAAAACATTACAATCGGGAATAATTGAGAAAGCGAATGGTTTTTGAGTAAGGCACAGTTTGTTGTCACTCCAGTTTCTATTCCTGATAGTTTCAATGTGGATTCGTCTGTGAAAGCAGCTGTCAAACTGACAAGTACTACCTCACCCCACCCAAATGTTCAGGAACAGTGTTTGGCCATCTCCTATTTTACTAATGAGGAGATAAACTAGAGTTTACATCGATAGTCTTCCTTCTGCAAGGCTCAGATTTATCAAAATTATTAATATAAAAAGAAACCGTCTCATACGCAGCAACTTATTCACCCCTTTTCAATCATCACGGACCCCGTCAAGAAGGCTGGTTCACAAGATGAGAAATAAGATGAGTTAATGCCATTTAGAAATGCATGAACGTCTCAGAACTACATAATTTATGTCAGAAGGGTTGATATCACGTTAATAAGATAAATTTTCTGGTCACGAAAGACTATGGCATTGTTGACTGGCAAGATTAATATGTTCGCCCCGGTTATCACGAGTGTACGTGAAGGAGAATAAATGATTTCTTTATCAGACACAAGAGAAAAAAAGATCATGGAGGGTGGGGATGGTAGAATTGGTGAAGCACCGTTGTAAATGCCTCCAACTAATTAAAAATTTTCATTTTGAGTTGGAATACGGTCGCAGTTGATTTTTACGTTTTGTCTAATGGCGGAGATCGACAAACCGAGGACTGTGGTCAACCAAATTTATTTTAAGACCTGACTGAAAACTCCATGATTTGAAAGCAATGATTAGCTTTAGTAGAGATCTGATTGGTTGCGGAGAATAGTCTTTCCAAGAAGTTAATTTGGCTAACATCTTTAAATAGTCTTGTAGACATTTCAAGTTTAACTGTATGGAGGCGTTTGAATCGAAGAATTTCTGCCATTTTTCTTGATATGTCAAAGATAGAGTATTTCGCAATTCTTCTGTGTTGTCATATTTGGAATCAGAAACTCTTCCATTTATCCCCATCGAACCGTCTTCATGTCAAAACAAAAACAAAGAAAAAGAAAAACGGTAAAATTGTTGGTAGTGCTAGTGTTTGTCGCAGTAATTATGGTAATGATTATGATGGTGGTGGTGGTGTTGGTGAATTGATGACGATAATGATTATTTATCTTTCAGCCAAAACCTGGCGTGAGGAAAGGACCAGATGCTATGAGAAAACATGGTTTAATCGAGAAGCTGAAGGAACGAGGTACGCCATTATTCGTATCTTTGTTTGTTTCATTTATTGACGTTGAAAGACGACGACGACGACTCGACAAGATGACGGACAGATTATTGCGATGGTTAGTTTAATTCCACTTGGATCAGCATTGATCTCTCGATAGAATCAATACCATTTGAAGTATTATATCGATATAATCAACTATAACCCCTACCCGCATAAGAACGGCCATTAAATGAAGACCCACGAGAGGCAAAACTAACGAAAACAACTTATTCAATATTTCCCAAGGATTGGTCAATAACTTGATTGTGGAATTCTGTAGACGGAAACTGAACGGAAGCCCGGACCACTGAGCTCAACACATTTTTTTTCATTCTCTCTTTGTTTATTTCCTCTTATTCCTTTTTGTCGAAGAGCGTAGGCTCGAAACGTAAAAGACTTTTCCATTTTTCCTGAGCGTTCAACCAGTACTCCTGCTAATTGTTCCAACACCCGTCTCCATCTTTTGTTTTTCTATAAATTTCAACTATCTATCTATCTATCTATCTATCTATCTATCTATCTATCTATCTATCTATCTATCTACACACACACACATATGTAAAAATCAAAATTTTTGTGAAGGATTATAAACTTTCTATGATAAAAATTGTTGCACATTATATTAGCACCGACATACAAAAATTTAGCACATTAGATATACGTAAATACATATGCAATACGACAAAAAGTTAATAAATGAGAATAATGAATATAAATTAAACGGATATAATTTCATTTTGTCTTTGTCGTGCTGTATATGTGTAAAGTATAGTGTGTAGTTTTATATGCATCTAATGCAGTAAATGTATATATATTTACAGGAATGCAAGAATGTGGCAATTGTTATCATAAAAAAACTTGTAATTTTTCACAAAACTTTTTGATGTTTAAATTCTTTTACAATTCTGTGACAAGGAATTGATGTCAGTCTCAGAGACGACAGATCAGTTCAGAAAATCGAGACAGGCGACTTCGTAATTGAAACTGACGGTGATGAATTGTAGATTGATGTTGACAGTGGTGAGGGAGAAGCTCGAGAGAGAGAGAGAGAGAGGGGGGGGAGAGCAGACAAGAGAAGTGAGGTGAGGAAGATGTGTTATTGCATTCGTTTACAGCTGTTTCATCTCAAAGATCAATAAATCAGCCGATAATACCAAAAGTATTACGTCATAAATAAAATGGAGGTTTGCTAACTCAGGCAGGATTTAGTCTCTCCATAATGGTTTTTTTTCTTTTGCTTATTCGACCTATGACAGATTTTGTTGGGCATATCAAACGTACAGAGCGATTAAAGGAGAGGTTGGGCTTATGGTCCACGAGGTAAATTCTAGGTGATTTAAATGTAAGAGCATCGTTCCTATCATCGAGATTTAGAGGCGTAAGTCGAATAAGCAAAACCATTATAGATAGAATTAATACTGTCCTAGTTAGCAATTTTCCACTCTGCTTATGATCCAATCCTTCTAATATTATTGAATGGTTTAAACGAATGTAATAAACATCTACCCTCTCACCTCGCTTCTCTCACCTCGATTCCATTTATATAGATTCTTCCCATCAGTGTATCTGTTGGATTTTCAGAACGACGCGAAGGTTCATAATAGCCTCAACCACGGTCATTCATGTTAGCCACGCACTTGGTGGAGAGCTTGATGTAAGATCTGCTTGATTCTTCAAATTGATATATACATGCATATGTGTGTGGTGGGGTGTGCAGATAGATGGACATATATATGTATATATACATATATATATATATATATATATATATATATATATATATATATATATATATATATATATATATATATATATATATATATATATATATATATATATATATATATATATATATATATATATATATTCATATATATATACACCTACACACACATGTGTCTGCTTATCGATGTTTGTGTACCCTGGCATAACGTAATATATTGAACAGCATACCTTTTCATCAAGGGGTAGCTTAGCCGTTCGACAAATAGAGAAGAAGGCGCTGTCCCCAACCTAAATCCACTCCAATGATTGAAATAAATAAAATATATATAACAATAATATACTGCCATTAAATATTCATCTTTTGCATTGTATGAGGCCGAGTGTGTATATTGCGTATATATGTTATAGTGTTCATTGGAGATTTGATCACCTGCAACAAACCACAATCTCGTCAATTATGTAGCAGGGACAGACAGTCAACGATTAATTCGTCAAAGGCTCAAATGCCCCATATGGTTATCGTACAGTCAAGAAGGCTTTAGAGATCGAATTTAACTTTTGTGAATATTTATAGACGTTTTTTATTTGTATTTTATTAATTTTTGTCAATTGCAGTTGAGGAAGTCTATGATTTGGGCAACTTGACCTTTCCTGACGTTGGACATGATCCTCCGATAAAAAATATGAAAAATCCCAAAGCCGTTGGAACGTACAACAAAATCGTATGTCTGCCTACGTCATATTTTCAGTTTCTCCCCCTTCCTCTCTTTCTCCCTCCCTCTCTTTCTTTATCTCTCTCCCTCTTTTCTCTATAGCTCTGTGTGTGTTTGTGTGTTATTGAGAATTATATAGAATCCATAATTGTATGCTACAGTGTATATGATAAGACAACAAATGAAATCCAAATTAAATGTGAACTGCGAGTGAGGTCAATTTGATGGTACCGTAGGAGGCATTCGGTCATTGCTGACCACTGTGCGACTAATTTCGAAATATGATGTCTATATCGTCGGTTCGGCCTATGATCACTTGAAAAACCGTCCAGGAGTATCTTGAAGCGAGAGAAATTGTTAAACATGACCAACAGAACCCTCTGACTATTGAAGAACTTCTTCGCTCTTCCAAAATTCCTCCTCTCCGTTTCACAGCGAGCCATACTATTTCTAATCATAATTTCTCTTCGAACTTGTAGCATAGAATTCATCTGCCATGTCGTTTCCAGCGCGGCCGATTGGCTGCAAGTGAAAACTCTTGTGAGGCTCTGTAACCTGTTTCTGTTCAACGCCCAACGTAACATTGTCTTTCCTCCATCGACTTCAGCCGTGCACTTATCACGTGGTTTTCTGTAAACAATCGTGTGTCGGAGACGACGTGAGGTGTCTTGTTTCGTGAAGGCCTCATTCTTCTCCGAATACCACCAGCATCGCCTTGCCTCCTCCCGAAATGCCGTGCAACCAAACAATGTCTCAGTAATTCCACCCCGCCCCTTCGTCAAGCGGTACTTTTCTCGCCGATATGTGCACACGAGTCAAAGTTATTCGACACCCCATCCTTGCATGCGTGAACCACATAGATACCGTTGTGAATCTACTGTGGACGAGTTCGAACTACACGTAATCTATTGTTGTCACAGTGGAGGAGGTTTCACTCGTCACACTAGAATGAACAATGTCACCGAAAGAAGCCAGTTCCTCGTTCCAGACCGTTGGATCTCTGGTCCTCCCTCCTTCTTCATTTCCGAATATGTTCCTTTACAATCGTTTACGAGGAACATTAATGACACCAATCTCACTGTTATCCGGTGGAAGCACCTTTGAAGACCATGCTCTTTGTCCTTTCTTCTAGATACAGCAAACGACGAAAGAACGCACAGTCAAAAGCGCGCGCGCGCGCAACTTAATTTGTACTGCAACAAATTACCAGTTTTTAGAACTCCATGAATATTCCCAAATAATTGTTTTGCTAATGAAACGTGCTTCAGACGATGTAACTAAATGTTTTATAAAAATCTCTCTCTTCCTCACTCCCCACTCCCCCTCTGTCTCCCCACCCCTCTCTCTCCCCACTCCCCCTCTCTCTCCTCACTCCCCCTCTCTCTCCCCACTCCCCCTCTCTCTCCCCACTCCCCTCTCTCTCCCCACTCCCCTCTCTCTCCCCACTCCCCCTCTCTCCCCACTCCCCTCTCCCCCCATTCCCCCTCTCCCCCTCTCCCCCTCCATGCTCATTAACAATCTTTCGGGCGTGAAACTGAATTAATACAGTCAGCAGAAGAAACATTTGCATGCAGGTACAGACTTCTTTGTTCGTAAACTTATTGTCGTGGCAAAAACATTTGCAAACTTATCCCATTGACGACACACACAGCAAGCACGCATGCGTGTTTGTGTGCGTGCGTGCGTGGGAAGATTAAGTTAGGTGGTGGCTATCAAATATTTGATGGTGGCAAGTTACTTTTCATTAAATCTCCTCAAGACGGAGAGAGAAAGATATGGCAATATGATAGTGGCAGATTGGATTTCTTCTTGAAGATCAAATGTGTGAATCTGAATAATGTAGGATAATTGGGTTAATATCGTGCAGAAGATAAAGGTGACCTTACAGAATATTGTGATATACTGTGAGGCAGAATAGCCTTATCAAGAGTCATTCATTGGCTACGATTTCTGTGTACTAAAACATTAATAAGGGTGACGGTTGGCTGGTATGCATGGTCTTCCATAAAAAAAAAAA
Source organism: Octopus bimaculoides (assembly GCF_046866305.1). Lineage (NCBI taxonomy): Eukaryota > Metazoa > Mollusca > Cephalopoda > Octopoda > Octopodidae > Octopus > Octopus bimaculoides. The sequence continues at coordinate 48,098,065 of NC_142941.1, read as the reverse complement.
TCTTGCCCGGATTTAAGCCTCGGAGGGTAACTTTCTAGGTTCAAACCATTCATAGCCGAACGGGCTCTTGAACCTTTCTAAACATTAATAAAAATAATAAGGAACTAATGAGAAGCCCCTACACTGCACAGGGTCCAACAGCTTGAAATAGCAATGTGTTCTCACTCAGATAATTCCTTGCCATCTTATTGGACAATGTCCATTCGATCTTTTGTTTGTTGTAGCTGCAACACCATGTTTGATATATAACTCTTGATATTTAAGTGGTTGGTCACGAATGGAAAGCCTTTGATCACAGCTCTGCTCGATCAGGTGGACCTAAGGATAAACAACAAAAATAAAACATTAATTGCCATAATTAGACAACGATGGAATCTTTAGCACAGATACCGTCGTAATGAAAGGATAAGCACATTAGACGATGTAGTCCTAGGTGTACGTGGAATGGTCTCGGTTGTAACACTTCCATCATAAGTCTGCTGGTCAATGCTGATCTTACAATCACGCCTCGGTTACCAAAGATTTACTTTATGGAACAAGCATGCTTCTTTATGTGTGTATAGGATCTTATATGGGGGCAGGGATGATACTTCGAGTCCCTGGCAGGGCAGAATATCGAACCAACACACGCCTGCGCGCGCCACACACACACACACACACACACACACACACACACACACACACACACACACACACACACACAATATATATATATATATATATATATATATATATATATATATATATATATATATATACACACAATAAGGAAATAAGTTATATAGATAGCTACTTTATACAGCTCAATCAATTAGCGCTCTGCTAGAGCTTCAGGAATATAGAATTAAGGAGGAGAGAAAACAAATTCAAAGGTTGATGTATATATTCATTGAATCCATGATAACGAAATTCTCTGTGGGATACAATATACATACATAGATACATTCATCTATATGGTATATAAAACTTCTAAGAATTTATATATATATATATATATATATAAAGGGATTAAAATCCGAGCTGTGTCCTCATGTGACACTTTTGCGAATCCCTGCTTTCAGTTGTAAGTAGGACAAAACTATCCGTACAAGCTGCAATTCATGTTCAAGTATATTCGTCGCAAGACATATATGTATATATATATATGCAAATAATATGTGACAATTATTCGGTAGCATATACTTACATATCTAGACATACTCATATATATTTAAATGATAAACTTCTGGAAAGTTTTGCAGATTTTTACAGTTTCACTGATGGATCGGATCTGAAGTCCTCGAATCAGCTTTCTCCTTTCTGGTTTTGAGAAGCCTAATTTCTCAAGATTGGTATTTAGTCAATGTGTTACATATCCCAGGGCCCCAATAATTACAGGTATAAACCTGAACTTGTATGCACGTATGTATGTATGTGTGTATGTGATGGATGTATGTATGTACGTATGTATGTATATATGGCGTACATAGATTGTCTAAAAGTAACGTAGTAACTTCTATGATTTCAGCTTTCTGATAAAGTATCAGAGGAACGCAGAAAGGGACACAATGTGATAGTGTTGGGTGGAGATCATAGTCTCGGGATTGGTTCTGTGCACGGCCAGATAGAAGCTGAAAAGGAAAAGCCTGTACTACTATGGATAGATGCACACAGCGATATTAATACGCCGAAGACATCGCCTTCTGGTAATGCCCATGGAATGCCAGTCGCCTATCTGATTGAAGAAATGAGAAACCAATTGCCCGAGATTCAGCAATTCAATTGGGTGAATCACTCGTAAGTTGTCCGTTCATGACCATTCAACGATAACAGGAGCATAATTTCAAAATTATTTTAGCTATCTATCTATCTATCTATCTATCTATCTATCTATCTATCGATCTATCTGTCTGTCTGTCTGTCTGTCTGTCTGTCTGTCTGTCTGTCTGTCTGTCTGTCTGTTTGTCTGTCTGTCTGTCTGTCTGTCTGTTTGTCTGTCTGTCTGTCTGTTTATCTAAACTCTATTTGCTTCTCTCTGTTTGTCTCTTTCTCTCTCTTTCTCAATACACATACACATATACATATATCGTATGATAGATCTAAAAAGATTTCGAAACTTGTATTACATTAAAATCTTGGGAAATCATTATTCTATTTGACGGGTTATTGTAGATTTAAAAAACCTGCCCTGTGTCCCTTTGACACTCACAGAGGAGTTAGTGCTTCAACAGAAATAAGATTTCATAAGGTTTTATATCTTAGAGCAACTTAAAACCAAATTTCCTTGTATCATTGGAGAGTTATATGATAGCGATGGTCTTTCAGGTTTAAATATTTGCATTTAGTTCCGCCCAAAATATAGATAGAATTAGAAAAGTATTGCACCCGTTCTTTAAATATCTTCTTTATGTATAAATTTAAAACTTCATCTGAAAATCATTTAGGTTTTAGACGTGACTAAAAATGCTTTCTTTTTTTTATGCCAAATGAGATTTTGTTTCATTTGGGATAAAACTCAAGGAACAGTTCAGAGAATGTAGTTTTAAATATCTCTGATTATGCCTTATATTGAAATAATAATAAAAAATGGCTTCAATGGGAATATTTTTAATATTCTTCAATCTGATACCATAAAGAATATAACGTGAGTATACAATATTACTTGGTTCCACCCAATATAGGTACCTGATCTTTTTAGCAAACTTTACGCGAACACACACACACACACACACACACACACACACACACGAGTGTGTCATTGCGTTTGTGTTTGTCCCCCACATCCGCTTATTTGTTTACGTAACGTAGCGGTTCACCACAGACATCGATAGAATAAATTCAAGACTTCGAGTCAATTCGTTCAACTAAAACCCTTCAAGGCAGTGCCCCAGTATGGCCGCAGTGCAGTAACTGAAACAAGTGACAGATGAAAGATATTAAACATTTTTAAGAGGGGCATGATAGTGAGTTCGAAGTTTTGTCTACGTATGATCTAATCTTAATTCTATTTTTAGGATCAAAGCCAAAGACTTGGTTTATATTGGACTTCGTGATATTGACGTCGGGGAAATGTAAGTACTCCTCCTCCTCCTCCTTCATCACCTTCATTTTCGTCTTCTGCAGACACAGTCACACCTGCTTCCAATTCCATATCCTCATTTAGACACACATGGAAATAAGCATAAATGCGAACACCAACTGATGCAGAAGTGTACAGTTTCCTTCTACCAAATTTCTTTCACAAAGATTTGGTCGTTGGTTTTGCGCAGTGGAATCGAACGCGGAACCACATAGCTGCGGAACAAACTTCTTGACCTCACAGCTATATCAACGCCTTCACGGATGAGATACATTTGATAAAACCTGGTACTCCGTCGTTTACGACGACGAGAGTTCCAGTTGATCCGATGAACGGAAGAGCCTGTTTGTGAAATGAACGTGCAAGTGGCTGAAGGTCCCACAGACACGCGTACCCTTATCGTAGTTCTCAGCATCACACATAATGGGACAAGGTCGACCCTTTGAAATACATATATAAGTCATTTTTTTGCCAGCTGAGTGGACTGGAGCAACGTGAAATAAAGTGTCTTGCATAAGGACACAACGCGTCGCCGGGAATTGAACTCATGACCTTACGATTGTCAGCCGAATTTCCTAGCCACTGAGCCACGCGCATTCACTGACATATTTGATAATGTAGTCTGGGATACAGGAATGGACGGAATTGTTGTGCCATTGATTCTCGCCAAAGTAAATATAATGTTTTGACATATTTCTTGATTTTTTAGACAAACTATGAAGAACCTGGGTGTGAAATTCTTTTCAATGCAAGAAGTTGAAGAATATGGAATTGCACAAGTTGTAAAACTTGCCTTGGATTTAGTTGACATCACGTAAGTAGTTGTTTTATTTTTTTGAAACTACACCCCACTCCACAAAAAAGGGCCCCAAGACTGTTAGCGGGTTCATTGTACGTTTGCGGTTTTACGATGATCTTAAACCTTGCACTCTACATACCACGTGATAGTCTTCTTTGGGATTGACTCACTTTTGTTTCCTTTCCTACACGTAGATTAATTAATAGTTTCAATAGTTATTAGGATTTCGTCCGTAATCGTTTACCTTACTCGTACCTCTCCATGGTGGAATTGTATATATATATATATATATATATATATATATATATATGCGCGCGCGCGCGTGTTTACGTACATATATACAATCGTTTTTATAAACGGCTCCATTAAACCGAAGAATACTTACTCCTTCAAAAGCTGGTATAAACATCAAGATTATGATAATAATTATAACTAAAAACAAAATACTTTGTGGTTAATTATTCCATTTGTTCAATATAGCAATAAAAAAATGTTTTATATATATATATATATATATATATATATATATATATATATATATATATATATATATATATATATATATATATATATATATATATATATATATAATGTGGTAGATAGCTAGATAGCTAGATAGATACATATCTGAATATACGAAACTGATTTTGATAACCTCTTTCAGGAAAGACCGACCAATTCACGTCAGTTTTGACATAGACAGCATGGATCCTATCGTGGCACCGAGTACTGGTACACCAGGTAAGTCTGAGTCAACATAATCCAGGCTGTCACTTCATTCGTACATCATGCAGAATCGTGGCGAGCTTAGCATTCCAAAATCAAAAGAAGATACATAGAAATCCTTTCCGTAGAAGAACGTCGGCTCGAAACGTTAAAGACTCCTCCTTATTTCTCTGAGCATCAACTTAATACACCTTGTTTGTTTGCTTTTTTACACACCATTTAAAAAAAAAAATTTGCTACACACACACACGCACACACGCACACGCACACACGCACACGCACACACGCACAAACGCACGCACGCACGCACGCACACACACACATTCACATATACAATATGTTAATAATTATAATTCCAGTAGAGAATAGATTACAAAATCTTATTTCAACTGATTTCTAAATTATGAAAGAGGAAGAATTGTTTAATGTATTCTTTTATTCTTTTATATGTTTCAGCCCTAAGGCTGAAGGAGGAAGTTCGACACTGCTGCCTTCTTTCGAGTCTCCTGCCTTGATATTGGTTCCTCTGGGACCTTGGATGGCAAGCAGTCAAGTTGTTTCTTGAAAACATCTACTCCCACTCCATGGAGACCCCTCAAGTGTTTTGGCAAGGAGTTAAATAGTTGTGAGCCCTTGAATCCCAAGCTATTGCAGTACATGATTCTCACTCTAGACAGGATAACTTGGACCTTTGGAACTGTGCAGTGACGTCCAGTTCGGGAGCTGGTATAGCTCTGGATACCAAAGTTTGGTACCAACCCCCTCAGGATCCTCCATACATATATCACTGCATACCTGTCCTGTCTTCGCTTCAGGGAATAGAGTCGTAGCACTTTCAGTCTCTCCCAGTAGCTCAGCTGTTCCATTAAAATACATGTTCTTTTCTTCAGCCCCTTTATATATGGCATCTCGGTCATTTTTGTAGAAGATTGGCATCAGAAGTTTCTTTGACCACTTCTACTACTTTGTGTCGTCGGCATAGCTAGTAAGTGTGGCTGTCTGTGCAACCGATGGCATGTCTAAAAGGGTCACCATGAACATTAGCGGCTCCAATACAGTTATCTGAGGCACCCCACTTTCTATTACTGTCTCCTTGGACAGGACTCCATTGGCCGCCACAGCCTGGCGTCTGTCTTTTAAGAAGCCATGCAACAGCTCTCCCAGTTTTCCGAATATATCGAGTCTCCGTAGTTTGTGAGATATCATCCCGTGATCAACCTTACCAAAAGCCTTATCACATTCACGTTTAGGCGATTCATTAATTGTTTCAACACCCAGTCATGATGCTGCAAAAGTTGTGTAAGGCAGCTTCTTCCTGAGCGGATGCCATGCCGAGTGACAGGAAGCAAGTCATTGTCTTCAAGGAACACAGTCACTTCCCTCCTGACAATGCGTTCCATGATTTTGCTGACACGGGAGGTTAGAGAGACAAGCCCATAATTTTTAGCATTCGCTCTGCTACCTTCCTTATGGATGGGACATATTATGCCTTCTTTCAACTTTTTGGAAAGTCTCCTAGTTGCGAGGAAGCTCTGGGAGAGAATCTGAAGTGGTCTTGCTCGTCGGCAAACCATTTTCTTCGAATAGTAGCCCTATCTTGTACTCTACTGAAACAGATTCTTTTGCATATCTATAGAAGACTTTAGGGTTTGTCTTTATATTTTTGACAGCCCTGGCTCCTCCTTTTTTGCCCTCTACTTTTGATGGGAATTCACTTTCGGTCTCAAACATTGTTTGTTTAAGATAGGGTCGTCTGCTATCCTTTAGCGGCCCACTTAGACCGTTTGAGGTTTTTGATTGTCGTCTCATTAATATCCGCCTATCCCTAGGAATTTTGTTCCATGACCTCTTTCTCAGTGCCTTTCCTATCAGCTTTGTGACCATACTGGAGTTGTTTCATCCGAGACTCTTGATGATAGTAGATTAATTTCTGTTTTGGAAGGATATTGAAGAGATGTGGGCCCTTCCAATCTCAAGCTGTTGCAATATCTTGCCTTGTATTTTGATGGCAAGGAGTGAATCTTTGTCACTATGCAATGGCGACCTGTTTGGGGGATAAATCTCAATGGTCAAGTCCTTCCAGGAGTTTTTTCCGCCTTCTCCTTTTAAGTCTTTCTCTGTATCTCTATTGTGATAACCATGACAACCAATGTATATCCTCCCATTCCAACATCGTAACAGAATCGCGAAACAAAGACTGGCGTTGCCTTATAAGTCTCTATCTTTTCCCTTTCCTCAGTTCCAGCAGGTTTGACATTGAGAGAAGCGTTATACATTGCCGAGGTCATATTCCAAACAGGTAAGACAATGTTTCGTCTCTAACCATTTTTGCATTCCTAATTACTTGAAATAATACCGATATATTCACACCTAATCGCCCTTTTTTCCACATGTATTCGAACCCCGTATTTGGAATGAAACTCTTCATGAAATCTCCGGAAGTCACCATCTGTTGTTTACAGCCTTGCTATTTAGTGTACTGATTTCTTACGCTTTAACGAGAATTTCTGGGGCTTAGCTGACCCGGGAATTGAACTCACGCTTAAACACTTAAAGCCTCAATTATATCACTAACCCATTGTCTTGTAGGACATTTACAGAATAGAAATCAGGAACTTTAGTTTATGATTGAATGTTTATAATCGTTCATGCTTGTTGGTTTAAGCGGTTGTCAACGCCAAAATGTTTCCTATTTATTTAATTCCATAAATGATCAACCATGTCTGATTTCTCTGGCTTCCTACGGATTATGGATTTACTTTTTATGGATCTCACCTTTATATTTACTGACACAACTGTTTGTGTGTGGAGGCGGGATATACGCTGTTCTTGTTCATAAACTCTTCTGGCAGAGAGATCTCCAAGAACGATAGACTTGTTTTGTCCTTAGGATGCATGGACCGCAGATCTCAAATTTCCTGGCATACATCAAACATAGAGTCGACATATCGTGGCAGTTTTCTAACTTCTTCCACTGTTATAGCTCTCCTTTTGGAAGCCGATGTTATACTGTCAGGTTTGGTTGTTACTCAGAAAAGTCATTATAATTCTAACCATAGCATTTAAGACCGGTCGAAGAAGACTTAAAGTTTTATAGACATTCATCGACATATTTTCTTTCGTGATTTTGTCTAATCTCGAATTTGATGCTTGCGTGAGCTCAATCTGTATCAGCGTGAAAGGAGAACTGATATATTTGAACATGAATACTTTTCGGTGTTGATGTCCATCTAAATTATCTTCCTTTATGTCTATGTCCACCTTGCATATTCAAAATGTTAGGTTTAAACCTCTCGATGTTCACTTTATATTGTTGTACGGCACGATGTCGCGTGAATTCGAGTTCAACTCTAAACGCTTCAAGCTGTGTTTATGCCGTCGTATTTTTCCAGGTCATTATGTATCTTGGACTACGTTATTTAATGTATCCTAGCCGTATTTACAACAGTAAGGTTTGATTTAAGGAAGATTTGACTGCTGTTTCTGGCAAATCGACTGACTATGAACAAGTTCAAAGCAGAGTCTTCATTAGCTCAACTGCCTCGCACTTGTTAAGGAATGTCTTATAAAGGAGTGTGTGTGTGTGTGTGTGTGTGTGTGTGTGTGTGTGTGCATGCGTGTGTGTGAGAGAGAGGGGGGAGAGAAACAGAGTGTGACGTTTGTGTATGTGATGTGAATGTGTGTATGCGTGTGGGTATGTATGTACTTTCTATGAATATATACGTCAGGTGTATGTGTGTGTGTGTGTGTGTGTATATATATATATATAGGAGTGTGTATGTGATTCTACATCAGCAATCACCTGTTTACACCTGAGAATGCAACCAATTTGTTAGAGTACAAAATGAAATCCCGGTCAAATTAGTGTGTTACAAGAATGATGTAACACACTCACGCTCATACACACGTACACACGCACTGACAAAGACACACACACTGTGGAGACTAGAAAAATGTCCCCGATAACTTCAGAGCAATTCCTATCGATATTCTTATATTTCGATCAAGCGTAAAATGTTCGACTTTAGGGAGATCTTGTGGTCATGATGGCGACACATACAAATATTACATGGCAGTACAACTACAGCAGTTTTTGCTTTATATATATATATATATATATATATATATATATATATATATATATATATATTATTATTATTATTATTATTATTATTATGTTCAGAGCCAGTCCGTTCATTCGCATCAGTGGTGAGAATGGTGCGAGTGAACGGGCCTGTAGTGTGGGGGGGGGGGGGAGAAAAGGAAAAAACGCACCTGCTCCCAAAAGTCAGCGTACCCATGGATTTTTTCATGGGGTTTCTCCACGAGCAGCCCTCGAACGTCTCCTCCCCATTGAGGATCACACATTGTTGATGGTTTAAAATTTTGTTCCTCGTGTTTACACGCAAAACCCTCACAACAACACACACTCACACACATACACACACACACGTTCTTTGTACTGTCCATAATGTTGTTCTTAATGTAAACCCTTGTGGTTAATAAATCATCATCATCATCATCATCATCACCATCACCATCATCATCATCATCATCATCATCATAATTATTATTACCTCCGCCTTAGCGAAGACGGAGGTATTGTTTCAGTCGCGTTTGTTTGTTTGTTTGTTTGTCCGTGGACAAGATATCTCAAGAACCACTGGATGGATTCGGATGAAACTTTCAGGGATGTTTGGCCTCGTGACTGGCACGAACTGATTAGATTTTGGAATTGATCAGGTACTGGACAAGGATTCTGGATTCTTTTTTCTTTTTTTTTTTTTACTTAATTTTTGAGAGCGGTCGGGTTCATTTTCAGTATTCTCGTTTGTGAGAGCAGTCGAGTTTATTTCAGATATTCTCATTATAAAGATCATCTCTGGCTAATCGTTGAGAGGACGTTGGTATTGCTCTGGCGGAGGTTTGCGCTCTCTGAGTTCTCTTGTTATTGTTATCATATGTTTGACTCTTGCTTTGTATTTGTACAAGCTGACTCCAAGTCCCTTGTCCAGAGATCTCAAGAGACAACAAGTTAGAAGTTCCTGTTGGTGTTATGTCTAGGGTGTCATCTATTTGGTTTTGCACATAGTATTGTTCTAGAGAATGTGCCACGCATCAGGTGTCGAAGTGATTGCAGAGCAACGTGAAATGAAGGGTTTCGCTTAAGAACACAACGAGTTCGCCCTGATCCGGGAATCGATACTTCGATCTCGCGATCTTGAGCGCAACACCCAAACCACTACACCATATGCCCTCATACATACATACATACATGCATACATACATACACACATACATAGGGAAAGGGGGGAGTGGGAAGGAGGTAAACCGGATAATAACAGTTTTGATGAATTTAGTTTCTTAATTTTCGTTCTTTCTCTTTTTCACTTTCTTTCACGCGAATTCTTTCCTCTCCATCTCTTCGACGTTCCCGTCTACTGGATAACCCCGTTCAAATCAAATCTATTTCTTTGCTTAAATATATTAGGCTTTGTAAAAGTTGGCCACAACGAAGCTCACGATCATTGATTTTGTCATCTTTAAATATATTACGATGTCTGATCATTAATATGGAAGGAAAAGATAGAGTAACAGACACAAAGGAGGTGGGGGTGGAGACTGAAAGAAAGAGAAGGAAATGGAGAGAGGGAAAAGAAGGAGAAGGGGAGGGACACGAAAGGAGAGAGAGAGGAAAATTAAAAAGAAGAAAAATTTAGAAGAGAGAGAGAGAGAGAAAAACACAAAGGAAGAAAAGAAAAGAAGCAAGAAGGGAAAGAAGGAGCGAGAGAGGGAGGAAGGGGGGGGGGGAGAGATGAAAGGAAGATGATTTGTGTGTCAGGTGAACTAGAAACGGCGCAAAGTTTTGTATCGGTGGACTATATTTGAAATTAGGGAAGGTGTGTAAAAGTAGAAAGAAAAGCTTGTAAGACACGTGTGAAAAGAAGCAGAAAGAGGAGGAGGAGGAGGAGGAGGGGGAGGAAATGTATTTGTAGGGGAGCAGTGAGAGGTACGACAAATATGTGTGGGTGTGGGTGTGTGTAATGACAGACCATAATTGTATTAGCTATGTCAAAGTGAAGTTGACCTGTCAGAGCTAAATATGGTGGCTGCAATGTTACAAATTTTCAAATATTCTGCTGGACGGGTGTAGAATTTTCCAGATTATATCCTGAAAGATCTGATAACTCGGCTTATGTGTGCCAGTCAGAAAAGATTTTTCATCTTAACATTTCTTGTCAATGAGTTAATTTCGCAATGTCACCAAAATGAGGTTTTTCCGAGGAAAATACAGACTAGATAGCTTTACAGACACAATAGCTTTAAAAATGGAATTTCGTTGAAATTCTTCGACTTTTTAAATGAGTTCTCTAAAAATATCAATTTTTTTTTCTTTTTTTTTTTTTTTTGAACTTGAATTTAGTTATTAAGGTTATCCAGCAGATTCAATGTTGCTCAAAAACATTTCGCAGAAGTCAGAAAATATTCGTAAACACTCGTATCTGTTTTTTTTTTCTCTTAACGTCGACAAAGGAACTTGGGATTATCTGCTGAATTTTCTGACCATTTTACTTCACTTATATTTTATTCCATTGTATATATTTATCAGGTACCTATTTTCTGTACTCTAATTATATTTCTCTCTCAAATTTACCATTTATTTATTTCTATACAATTCCTTTCCTTTCATCCCGTTCTATTCTAGTGACATCTTTATTGGCTGGAATGTTTTCTCTCTATTTCCGTACCCCGTCAACAACAATCTAACTTTCCTTACAACTTTCAGCCGTCTCTTTTCATACCATTTCACTTTCATACACCTTTTATTTTTAAATCTTCCTTTCTGTCTTCTTTCTCAAAACATGAAGACTTCCGCTCAGAGTAACAGCGCGCGCTTTTCAAGAGCGTTTATCCAGTGGTTGTCGAAATGTTGGAACGTTAACACCTGGTTCTTTTTCGTCACCGTTTTGCATTATCTCATTCAAATGTAGACACTAATCTATCTACAAGCTTATGGCTCGTCTAACTCGACATGGAATTTCTACCTCGCCTCGCTATCACTTCAAAACTTATTGGATATTTTAGATCTGCATCCAAGTACCGGAGCTAACTACCTTGATGTCTATTAAGGAATTAACTCGTGTCTCATACACCCTGTTGTCTTGTACGCTTATCTCTGTTGTGCCAGGTACTTCATGTGTGAGCAAGGAATAAATTATGTTTGCTAACCAAAAGTATTACCTTCTGATTGTTATCGTTACCTTTATGTAAAACATGCATTTATACGTTTCAAACCGTCTTACGTGCACACATCTAAATATATTTCCTAAACTGGTGAAGCCCAACTCTTTACTTACCTCTTGTTACATTTGTATTCCTCCGCCACTAGCTTTTAAAGAGCGGAGGAACGCAGCACCAGTGTACTGCTGCGCTGGAGCGAAGTAATTCGACTGCTTTGCTATGCTACAGTTTTGTTGTAGGATTTGATAGAATCTAGGCAGATCAACATGTAGGACGCCAGTAATGGCTACGTACAACAATAACATAGGGTTCATAGTGAGATAAAACAACCGTAAAGGTAAGATACTGTAGATATGTAGATATATTAGTACTAAATCCACTTCAAACCGTAGATCCGACTCAAGGTTGGTTCTTTGTACAACGTAGATATAAAAAAGAACACAAATCGGGTTTAAAAATGAACACAACTGTTTGGGCAGAACTTTTCATTGATGTCTTCATAGAATGCACCACAGCACAAATCCACTCTATTCCGGTGTAAACAAATATAAACAGGTGGGATCAGCGGAAATATCTTTAATCTTTTCACTCCAACAACGTAAAAAGATAAACCGCCAATAACGCACAAATGCATGCCACCACCACCACCACCACCACCACCACCACCACCACCACCACCACCACCACCACCACCACCACTACTATATACGAAATTAATTCAACAAACATTTATTATCCACCATAACATCAACGATGTAACTGTCTGTCTGTCTATTTATATATTATTCTCTGATTTGGGCCGGTGAACATCTTTTATCTTTTCAATGAAAGCTAATAATAATGAGATTCGTTGAACAAACTTGTTTCGTTTTCCTTTCTACAAGGGAATTTTTGATTGTGTAGTATACATTTCTATTGTATCTCTCTGCATATGTACACACACACACACACACACACACACGCGCACACACACACACACACACACACACACACACACACACACACACACACACACACACACACACACACACACACACACACACACACACACACATATATATATATATATATATATATATATATATATATATATATATACATATATACACACATATATATATAGTATTATATGTTTTACATTTATTTTTATGTGCGTATGTTTCTGTATGTATGCGTATGTCAGACAGTGAACGTATATGTATAGATGATCAGAAGCAAAGAGTTTTTTAACATTATATAATCTATACTAAAACGCCGTCTGTGTAACTTTCTCTATTGCTCTCTCTAACAAGGGTGACCTCAATAAACTAAAACATGATCTCCACTTCATAATTACTTTTAGTTTAATATTTGATACCCCCAGCATTAAGTATATTAACACTACCATAACGATTGCTTTGCATGCGGTTGGAGGAATACTTATTCTCGATAGTGAAGTTTCTCAAACATGGCACCTCAGAACCTAATAGCTCTATATCAGATGTTAGCAATTCCATAACTGATTTTAGAGAAACAAACCCGCTGTGTGCTGGTTTTTAACTTGTACCCAAATAGTTATAATAAAAACTTGTTTATTTAAAAAGAAATTAATTTTAGAGGTAATGTTTTAATATAGGATATATAATGTTCAAAATTTCTTTGCTTCTGATCATTCATACATATATGTTTGTGTTTTTTTTTCTTATGACTAATTTGATTCATTTAAAAGGCACAGTTTTTACTGGAAATCCGCTCCAGTTTATTATTATTAGCAAGTAACATCTGGTCGGTGGCGTGTTGTAGGCGTATAAAATATTTGAATTTAATGGAAGGACATTCATGAGATAACGAAGTCTTTTGTCATACAACATGCTGGATAATTATATGGAAGAATTTCATAGTTATTGAAGGCAAAATAAGGAGAAGAAGACTACTGTATGTAAGCAATGTGTACATGATTCGCCATTATACCACAGGACAGGTATGTCTTGTCGAATAAGACACGAGCATGTTAAGCAAGGAAGAGTTCAAAGAGAGTGAGAGACCATCTCGTGATATAGAACGACAAAGTTCCGTGTAGACAGCAGATGGTTCTGTCTGGGGATAAATTCGCCAACATTTTGTAATCGTTAACAGAAGTATCTAGAACTTTCAACCAAACTATTTGGCGTGACTTCCTTTTCATGTTCATTGCATCAACCATAACAAGTCAGACAATGCTGAGGAGTCGAATTCTGTTCACGTAGGCGTTTATGCCATATTTAGAAATCTAGTTATACTGGGGATTTAATGAAGAAATCTGCACGTGGTGGTTTTGAATGGCGATAACATCCTCGTTACGTCATCTTTCGGAGGGTTCACCAACATCTCTGGGTATGATAATTCCATGCAAAGACAATTTAACTAAAAGACCGACAACAACAATCTACAGACTTTCAAACAGTTTCTAGAGTCTGTAATAAATGCATACAAACCATTATTTTTTACTTGTTTCAGTCATTAGACTGTGGCCATACTGGGGCCCCGGCTTAAAGAATCTTTTGTTGAATGAATGGATCCCAGTACTAATGTTTTTTAAGCTTGTCTCTTTTGCCGAACAGCTAAGTTACAGGGGATGTAAACACACCAACACCTGTTGTCAAGCAGGGGTGGGGGACAAACACAGACACAAAGACACACACACACACACATATACACGCACGCACGCACGCACGCACACACGCACAAACAGACATATATACGACGGGCTTCTTTCAGTTTCCGTCTACCAGACCCGCTCACAAGACTTTGGTCGGTCTTTGGAGGCTATGGTGGAAAACACTTGCCCAACGTGTCACACTGAGAGGCTGAACCCAGAAAGAACTTCCATAAAACTTTGCATATTTTAATGCACAAATTTGAAACCCGTTTTATACGAAAAATGTGGAATGCATTAAAGCAGTTGAATTAAGTTAAAATTATTTTTGGAAATTAATTTTCTGTGCAGTTAAATTGTTAACTTATAAAGCCATAGCGCCCTGGGAGTGACCTTAATTCGGCATGTCACAGTGGCTGAAGATTACATCACCATCATCATCATCATCATCAGCAGCAGCAGCAGCAGCATCATTTAACGTCCATTTTCCATGGTGGCATGGGTTAGATGGTTTGACTGGGACTAGCAAGCCAGGGAGTATAAAATATTTATTCTCGAATAGACTAGGCTATCAGTCGCCATAACAATCAACATTATGATGTATAATTCTGGCTGAGTTGAAGGAACTTGGCTGCTTTTTCTAACTAGTCGACCTTCCCACAATATTAAGGTTCCTGTTGTTTGTCTTCATTGTAACACATATATACTTTGCGTGGGAAACGAAAACCGTATACGCGAAAGAACCTTCCCTTTGCACTGAAATAAACATCAATTTATTCATTGCACTACAATAAACATACAAAAAACCTGTCAGACTTTTAGTGTTGGGACGTTCAATTAATTCGAAGATAAGTTTTATTACTTTTATTCATAGTTAAATCCCGAAATTTTCGCAATTGTATAAAAAAAAATACGAACTGATATTTTGTCATTACAATTACGCCATATTGTAAGTTTTCAAAACCGATATTATAGAATCAAATTTTAATAGAAAGAAACAGGAAGAAAGAGAGATGAGAAAGGAAAAGAAAGGAAAGAAAAAAGGCGTGGTGGTGGGACAGATGGAGTGGGAGGGGCAATGGATCGCATCTCCCCGGAACAAATGGTATGCTCAGCCGCACCAGCGGTAATGATGGCGGTGATGCTGCCACAGAGAATGGCTTGCGACACTCGCTGCAACAACCACTCGGCCTCGTGGTGCTAATTTCTTCGATGTTCCGTCGCTATCCCTATTTTGTGGAGGAAATCGATAGTACAGGACCCTAGAACACTTGACGTTTCAAAAGCGACCGACACGAACAGATAGCAGCCGGTCAGACCCCTGCATTTATTGACTCTTCTCTCCTTCGCATTGAGGGCGGCGACATCCGGGTTTGTAGCCGATGCAGTATAGTTGAAGCCGGAGAACGTGTCGCTGCACGTCGCGTCCCAGACCAGAGATCCGCCTCTCTCGAATGAGAAGAGGGCCATTACGTCGGGGCGCTCATCGTCCCCGCAGTCGAGACTCGCCGGTTCAAGTTGAGACGGGAAACCAGCTGCGTCAAGGCCCCTTATGAATATGTCCTTGAGAGCGGTGTGTCGGCGCTAACACTGCAGGATAATGGATGCAAGCCAAATTCGTCTACTGCTGTTCCACAGCGATATTTGTGCGGATGACACACGCGGTGACCGAGACGTAGGCCTCTCCAGTACGGATGCACTCGTCATGTAGAAGGGTACCGGCAGATGAGGAATGCACTGAATTGAACCATGGACCGCTATTTAGCTGCAAGGCGGAACGGAGGCAGGCACGTCGGTGCTGGTCAAGTAATGCCTCTGGCCACACCAAGATGGACTTGCATCTGATGTCGTCCCAATTGTGTTGGACATCATATTCTCATGGACAGCCCCCCCCCCCCAGTTGTATAATCGGCTAGAGCTAACTCTTGTTCCTTGGCGACATTTGATTCGGCCACCTCGTGGGGCACCTCACCGATGAGAGTGTGGCCGGAGGAGCGCGAGGAAAGTTAAGCCAGCAGAGCCAGGTTCACTGCAGAACGGAGACCAAGGCCACCGAATCCAACAAACAGATCGGCCCGTTGCCAGCCAACGCTGCCAAAACTGACTTTGAAGATCTGTTCGGCACAACGCTGGATGTTGTTATCCAATCCCTTCGTTCGTTTTTAAGACGGAAAAGGAGCGTTTCCCAAAATAAAGAACGCCAAGACAAGATTCGTTTATTTTTGAAATTCTTTACAATACGTAAAATGTGTATAAGGAGGCGAATTGACAGAATGATTAGCAGCCATCTTGACCACCTGAGTGTTGTAGCCTCCCAGGAAATTAACCGTGAACCCAACCAAGCACTAAATTTCACACTTGTCATGAAGAACTGTAACAACTTTAGTTGTTATTGTTGTTCAACTCCAGGTCAGCCCTGATCAAGCAAGCTTATGATTAAAAGGCATTCTATTCCAGCATTATTCTTCAGATTGCACATGTGTCGAAGCACAGCATATTCTTTTTTAAAACCGGTAGACAAAGATTTGAAGGTGTTTTCACTGCTATTTCTAGCGAATCAGACAAATCCGTTGAGACCCCTTCGTTGGCTTTGGTTATCTGGAGACGTGTAGTGACTAGAGATGCAGATAGTCTTCATATAGCTGAATGTTTTCCTTCTATGAACTGGCCATAAACAATCGAAAGTCCTTGAAATCAAAAACTTCTTTAATCGAAGCACTTAAACAGTATTAAGACGATCGTTATTGGCCACGCTGTAGAGATTCATTGCACATTAATGTACAAATGCAGTCTGCCAGAAATCCAAAACAACTTTAGAAAGGGTTTCTTTTTTAGCCGAAGCGCAATGATGACGTTTTATTATTATTATTATTTTATGTGTGTAGTTTTTATGTCAGTATTGGGACATGAAATAGTGTTTGTTGTTAAGATATATCAATTGTCGGTCGTTTGAAAGCTTCCAGCTCGTAAGTGCACGAACCATGGTTCTCTCTCAGATGCATGGATCTTTATCGACCGCATCCAATGGAAAGCCATTTACAAATGTATTTTAATAATGACATAATCAGCAAACAACAGATTTTCGAATGGCCTCGCAGAATGTCACATCTAATTGCCCGTGATTATTGGCTGTGGTGCTATTTGAAAGCCAATCTCCATTTCCCTCAGCCTTAGAATATCTGCAACGACAAAAGGCAACAATATCAAACTTCATTCCTGCCAACCTCATTACGGAATAATGGAATCTCAATAAATAACCTTTACATTCTAATTCCATTTAGTGTTTGCTAAAATGCATTTTTAAATTGAATATTACAGTCTCTCCCTCCTTCTCTCTCACTCTCTTTTTCTTTTCCATGCTCTTTATCTGTAATATACATATATACATACATGCATACATACACACACACACACACACACACACACACACATATATATATATATAAATATAAAAATGGAACAAAAACGCAATAGAGGACAATGAAACATTTGGACAGATAGCTGATACAAAGGCAGACTTGCATCTCCTCGGCCGGGTTCAGGAGCGAGTCTCTAATATGATTGGTCACTCTCATGCTCCAACTCTGCAACTCTTGTCACATCGACATCATCAGTCTAAGTTCAATCTATCGTTAATGCTACAGAAAGTGCTCGAATGAACTTTCTCTCTCAGTTCCACATCACTTTGTGCCATCTCACTTGACTCGAATCTCACATCGTCTTCATCCAAATACTGTTACACTTCCGCGAAGAAGGAAGTCTTTCTACAGTTGTAGCCTTTTCCTTTCCGACTGCCGCCCTTTGCAACTCTCTTCCAGCTCATTGTTTTTCTCCTTCTTATCACTCTTTCAAGTCAATTCATTCCTTTCGTCATAATTCCTCTCTTTCATCAGAGTCCCTTAAACTAAATGCTTCACACTTTCTTTGCGACTTTCTCATACAGAAAAATTAACACCAAAAATTATTTTATGATATTTTATATGAAATGTTACGTTTCTCCTGGTGATTCTTTGTGGCTTTTTTTCTCTTGCTGCTAAACTTATAGCATTTCGGCTTCTGCGTACACACACACACACACACACACACACACATATCCTTCATCTCCCACGTTCTGTTCGTCATCAATAATTCTATAACTTTGATTTTGTTCCAGGTCGGTGGTGTTCGCTCTCTGCAAACTCACTTTTGATTGTGGGAAGAGGTGATCCATACGGCCCTTCCATTTTGACTTGTTCAGCATAGGAAGGAAGGAGCTGGTGGTCTCTTGGGGTCATTAAGGCACACGGGCCTACACAACACAACAAAGACTACACTTTGTTATAGATATATATATATATATATATATATATATATATATATATATATATATATATATATGTGTGTGTGTGTGTGTGTGTGTGTGTATATATATATATATACACACACACACACACACACACACACACACACACACACACACACACACACATATATATATATATATATATATATACACACACATACATATATTTATATGAATAATAACAATAAATGGAGCAAAACGCATTGCTCCATTTATTGTTATTATTCATATCTGCTCAAAATGCATCTCTTCAACTTGGTATCTCTACCTATAAAATGGGTGTGATATCCTGGGGCTTTTTGTGTGATTTTTGCTACCCATGGTAACTATTAACATACTTACATTGTCAATATTTTTTAAAACTGAGATAATATTAATACACACACACACACATATATATATATATACATATATAACTATACTTGAATGCACAAGCATAGAAGCAAACATGCACACACACACACACACGCGGATATAAATATGTGTTGTTTATGTTTCAGGTCGAATGACTGTGCTGGATGTGGTTGAACTGAATCCAGAACTTGGAACAGAGACGGATGCCAAGACGACAACCGACAATACAGTCCTGGTCATTGAACATTATTTTGGCAAAAAACGGATGGGAAACTTGTCTTAAGGTGTCACCTAAACCTTCGTTTGAATAATCCGGTGGATCCATTACAACTCACAGCCGCTATACTCCCCCTCTAATAGCCATTAATCTCTCTCCATCCCTCCCCTTCTAACAGCCACTATATTCTCAATCCCGCCTCTCACACAATGTCCAGCTTCAACTATGAATTGCTCTATTTTAATTATTCACGATGATTCATTTAGATAATTATGTGGGGTTTTTTCTTATACAATCTATTTAATACTAGACTCTTGTATTTTTTACTGTGTTCTACATACATACATGCATACACACACACATACATGTATGAATATATATACATACATATATCAATAAACCCGACGAATGGGTGTTATGCCATCTGTTATGGTATAGCTGCAAAAGTACTTCATTAAGAGATTCGAATCATACAGGTAGGTGTGTGAACGTTTGCTATAGTCGTAAGAGGACGCTATATATTCTCCCGGGTCTTCAGGTTACACCTTAATTAAAACAGGTAAATAGTGATATCTTCCTAAGGTCCACGCTTGCAGAGAAAGGAAAAGAGTAAAAGTGGTGAGCTTCAACTATTCTAGCCAGGAAGTTTATTAATTCCCTACCACCACCACCACTGCATGTAATGAGCCTCTTTAATTAAGACTAGAAGTGGATAAAATCGAGTATCCAAGGAAACCGGTGATTACCTGTACCGGTAAATATAAATCAATATAAAATTTGAAAGACCCCAAAAGTTGAAGGTAAAATTGAAGAAAATACTGTTTCATCGAATTG
This sequence comes from Octopus bimaculoides, assembly GCF_046866305.1. Lineage (NCBI taxonomy): Eukaryota > Metazoa > Mollusca > Cephalopoda > Octopoda > Octopodidae > Octopus > Octopus bimaculoides. Next base: position 48,077,879 of record NC_142941.1, on the reverse strand, counting down.
ATCTTTCCTGTTAAGGTGCGTGTATATATATATATATATATATATATATATATATATATATATATATATATATATTACTATTTTGCTTTGGCATAGCGACAGTAATAACTTGAGGTTAGAGTACGCACCTGCTTCAGAATAAAGCGTTTGTCGATTGCAGAGCGTAATATGAAATTAAATGAGAGACAAAGAGACGGGAAATTATGTAATAAACCTCATTGCATAATCCCCTGCGTGTGTGTGTGTGTGTGTATGTATGTGTTTGTAGGGATTACAAATTAATAAATCGACAGATGCAATATTTTGCATAAATATATACATATATACAGAAATTAACTTTTGTTCTTGTTAAACCTTATTTTCATGAGATAAATAAAAATGTTGACAGCCATTGTGTTGTTGTTGTTCAGTTGGGGTTGCCTTCAGCTTCTGTGTGTGTGTGTGTGTGTGTGTGTGTGTGTGCGCGCGCGTCTGTGTGTGTGTTCGTATGTTACTCTATGTATACGGTATTATAGATCCATTGCAGCCAATCTTACCCATAGTTTTCCTACCGGATATTAGATAATTGGATGATTGTCCGGTGCTTATGTTCTTTAGAAATGGCAGGTATAGAAATAAAAACCGGCGTCTGCCTTCTTTAACTTCAGCTATGAAAGTTCCACATCCGGTTCGCGGTTGCTGCGGAAAAGACGAACCGAAGCAATGATTTATCAACAGTTATGTTCTTTGCACTCCATTTAAAGAAAACTGAATGTATTGTGATACATATTGGTCCATCTGCACCGATGGTGGAGATCGTGGATCATAACCGTGGCAGGGGGGGGGGGATCTACGTATAAGCCATCACGTATTTTCTTTCATGTGGACACAGGCTAGAGATCTCGCTCCTGTAGTTAAGGTAAATATCCATGTATCTGCAATTTCTGCTTTTGTAAAAATAAGGCTGTCACTTTTCAAACATTTCCCAATTTATATTGTAATCAATGGCTCATTCCTTCAACGACCACACATGCTTAGCCAGCGCTGTAATATTGCGTCCCTCCTGAATATTAATGCAGGATTTTTGGTTGTTAAATCTGTTTCTGAAAGGTTCTTCTGCAGTGCCGACATTTATTTGCATGTTTGATTACACGTTGGAATCATTTGTCGTCACCCCTCCTCATATACAGCTGCTTCTGTGTTGCTGAAGCTGGTCAGAGGAAATGTGATGTTGCCTCTGCATTAGCATTCTGTGTCAGGTGTGGACCGACCTATTAATAGATTCTCTATGCTAAGGAAACTCTTACAAAGTTTCTATGAAAGAGCAAGGGACATAACTGTTGATATCTAATTCTCTTGTCTCCTGTTATTTTGCTACATTTTTATTATAACACCCTTCAAGCCGGACATCGCAATTCCTCACCTCGAGTAATATTTAAAGCATTCAGCATTCTTTTCCGTACCTGTTTTTCATTAAAGAGCTCGTGTGTTAGATAACCGTCGAGGGATCTAATATCTTGCGTGAAACCGATTGGTAAGATCGTCTGTAATGTATCTCTAAAACTGTGTACCCTGTTAATTACTTTAATATATCCATGCAGTTGACAAATATACGAGAGCTAATTTTTATGTTGATTTTTCAGCAACAATATATAGGCACATATACACATTTATATGTTATGTGCATGGGGACCTGGTGTGTGTCGCGGTTTGTTATTTAAGCCCACGTCGATTCATCCGTGCTGTTGTTTTACATTTATAATAAAATAAATATATACAAATTCTAAAAATATATATATACAGTACAATACTGTTTCTACTTCGCGGATGGGGTGCGGAATGGGTGGAATGTAACACCCACGATAGTCAAGAGATTACTGTATTCCTATCGGCCTATATTCTAGAAAACCTTTATAAAAATTCGCTAAAACAGGTCTTGTAAGACCTGTTTTATAGAATTCAGTCGATTAAAAGAGAAACCAGCTTTGTCAAGAGTTACTTCCCCTTATTTTAAGAATTATTTCCCTTTATTCAATAATTTTGATGGCCTCAAGTAATTGACTGTTAAGGATGAGGTATTTCCTATGTCGAATTGCTGGTAGCAAGCAGTATTTATAAGAAAGACTTCTGTCATAATCTTTTTTAATCATTTTCCCCCCCATATTTTTATTCTTTTATTTTTCTCTTCATTTTTTTTTCTGAAGGTTTTTTTGTACCTCGAGGTACAAACTTTCAGGTTTTTCATTCATAATCAGTTTTCGTCTTTCTAGCTTGCTATCTGCTGCATTGGTTTAATCATTTAAAATGTCTGGAGACCAAAGTCAAGACTTGGTGGGTTGTTTTCTAGTGGCAATGAGAAGAACAAATTTAACAATTTCTAATTATTTAAGGAAGAACCTAATTCTGACAGACTGCTGCAGAATGCCTCAACAATTGTAACTGGTGTCTGATATCTGACCAATATTGATTCAGAGAATTCTGACAAACTGGGATCATATTTGGTCCTTTCGATGCAAAGATTTTCTAGAAAATGCTAATGTTTGTTTGTTCTCTTGTCATTGTACCCACTCTTTTTTTTGGCAACAAATAAAAAATTTGAAAAAAAAATCAGTCAAAGGTCAGAAATGAACAAAACCGTATAATATGGTAAATTACCAATAATCCCTTCATACAGGTGGAAAAGGTAGGGAAGCCTGCACAGCATTCAACTCTTACCCCCCAGAAAGTCAATCGAAAGGCTGAGTAGAAACCAGCCTTAAATCATTATAAAAGACAGAATCCAGTTATTTAACAAAAAAGATTTGAAAAAAAAAAGAAAATGGAGAATAAATTAAAAGGTTGCAGCAATTTTCTTTTTGTTTTTCTCATTCTTGAAATGACCAAAAATGGCTTTTGTCAATTCAGTGGTTAAAGTGCTGACCACTTCTTCCCTTTCACTACAGTTTCAGTGTGTCTGTGACAAACAGACATTGTTACTGGCCGAAAATAGGCACCAACTGGTATAACAGAACATACTACAAATAATGGTGCTAAGAATATGGCCAGTTTCTTGGTAAGGTCCAAAAGTTGCGAGAGAGAGAGAGAGAGAGAGAGAGTAAACTAGTGAGCCTTGGGTGTATTAACAAGGGACAGACACAATTGATCATCAATACCAGACACCCAACTCTCACTTTGATCATAGGACAACACAGACCTGTCCTAGGATTAAACAACAAATGCATTTATATTACCGGAATTTTTATTATGAAAATAACAAATTTCTTACACATTTTGTCTGGTTTTCAGTTTCGAATAATCAAAATGAAATATAACTTCTAAACAAATAATAATAATAATAATAATAATAAAATATAAGTAAATTGTAGAGGTATGTACAAATGTGTGTGTGTCTCAATGTAATAATTTTTTCTTCTCAGGATTCATTTGAGCTTTGGTTTTAACAATCACTATAATGAAGTTATACATTATATTGTGGTGGTAGCAGTAGATTATATTGTGGTGGTAGAGGTACATTCAAAAGGGTTACGAGAAAATGATGGAAGAACAGAAAGCATTGCCTGAATTTTTTTCTCAAAGTAAAATTAAGGAGAGAATGTGAAAAGAGAGGGGAATATGGCAGATACATGTTCAATTCAAGTCAGGGATATCAGATATCAATTGGGATCTCGGTGCATACATTATGAGGGCAAGATATAATATATAAGTATGCAAGAAATATACCAACATGCACACACACACACACGTGTGTGTGAAGGTGCATGGCTCAGTGGTTAGAGCATCGGGCTCACAATCATGAGGTAGTGAGTTCGATTCCCAGATTGGGCTGTGTGTTGTATTCTTGAGCAAGACACTTTATTTCAAGTTCTTCTGTTCACTCAGCTGTAGAAATGAGTTCCGATGTCACTGGTTCCAAGCTGTATCAGCCCCTTTGCCTTTCCCTTAGATAACATGTGGTGTGGCAAGGTGGGGGGGGGGGGCTTGTATGCATGGGTGACTGTTGATCTTCCATGAATAACCTTGCCTGGACTTGTGCCTCGGAGGGGAAATTTCTAGGTGCACACAAACATATACACATACCCCGCCCCCCACATATATATATATATATATATATATATATATATATATACGATGGGCTTCTTTCAGTTTCCGTCTACCAAATCCACTCACGAGGCTTTGGTCGGCCCGAGGCTATAGTAGAAGACACTTGCCCAAGGTGCCATGCAGTGGGACTGAACCCAGGACCATGTGGTTGGTAAGCAAGCTACTTACCACACAGCCACTCCTGCGCCTAATAAAAAATAATAAACCTCGATATGTGAACCATGATATGGCGAGGGATTACATTATGTGTGTGTATATATATATATATATATATATATATATACACACCCACACATACATATCTATACTTACACACACACACATATATATATACTTATGCAGAATATGTATATATGAACACATATCTAAGTTGACTCAAATATATTTTATATAACAAAAATCTACTATAAACTGAAGAATCGTTTTAAAATGCACCAAATGTTGATTATAAAATATTTATGAGAATTTAAAAATATACACAAGTAACTAGTAAAATATAAGAAATATATATATGTATGTATGTATATACATGGGGTGAAGGGGGAGTAGTAGAGGAGGGCAGTTAAAGGAGAGATGAGAAGAAAAAGAGAAAAGAGAGAGCTGCAAGTAAGAGGGAAGGTGAGAGTCGCTGGATGGGACTGCCATCTATAGGCATACATGTGTACTGCTTGAGGGCCTCAATTTGGCTGATGAAATTGGGGCCAAGGTAGGTCTTGTAGTTCTGCTTCTCTTCTGGAAGCTGCATCAATCGAACAGCAGAATCGGTGAACAAGAGATCGTTGTAGTAGGTTCCAGAATCGAACATATGGAAATCGCCATCGCTGGAAAAGAAAGACAAGGAGGACAGGATAAAGATCATGGTGCTCACACACTCTCCCACTCCCCGTCTTTCATACACTCTCCGACTCCATCTAACACCCCCCACACACACACTCCCACTCCATTTTACACCCCCCCATACCTTCACTCCACCTTACATCCCCATACACATTCCCACTCCACCTTACCCCCTTCCCCACACAGTCTCCACCTTAAAACCCTCCCCATACACATTCCCATTCTATCCCCCCCCCGCCACACACTGCAACTCCACCTTGCAGCCCCCACCCCACCCCAGTCCATATTGTGTCCCAAAATAATCAAACAAATATCTATAATTACGTGTCTGATGAGAAAAACTGTTGTCCGTAATTGAGGAGATTCCAGTAATTTTCAATTGTGCTGTTGTCTTTATAACCTGAAATGGAAAAAAAAAAAAAAAAAAAAATATTCCTCAGTTTATTCCACTCAAAGACACAAACACTTTGCCTGTGATAAAAAGGAAGAACTGTTCAAATCCACAAATCATTTCTGCTGACACAATTACCATTCTGGGGCGATGTTCGCTAAGCCAACATGTAGTTCCCAACCTGCTAGAAATAGAAGCCAAATGCTTTGTGTTGGCGAAAGGTAAGAGAAATATTTGAATGAGTGGAAATCATGTTTTATGTTGGGAAGAAGACAAATTTAATACTTAAACAGACAAAAAAGGAAATTCCAAAAGGTCGTTTATTGTTAGTCACATAATAATGAGGGCTGAGCCCTTGAATAAGTGCATGCAGCTGTGTGTAGGGGTTATCATTGTGTACGTGATCATCAACTCACTTTCCTTGATTATTTTTCAAACCTGTTGACATTCCTTATATTCTCCCCCCTCCTCCTTGCACTGACACTGTTGCCCCTTCTACTTGACACCTCCCCCACTTCTACTTGACACCTCCTCCCCTTCTGCCCCTCACTAATTTCTTTATCCTTCAAAACCAATTGACAATTCTTTTGTCTCCTTCGGTTCTGTCCAAAATAGTAGACTTCTTCCTAACTTCAGAAAACTTATTTCAACGTTTCAGTTATTTATACACAAGCAATATAAGTTCTGCTACACAATACATTATACACACAAGATTATACACTAGATATTATATATATATACTAGTTAATGTATACACTAGATATTATATATATATAGAAGTTGTATACTAGTGTATTAAAGAGCCGCTCTGCCTTACTTCAGGTTTTAAAAGCATCCTGGAGAGAAAAACTGTCTGAGAAACTCTGAGTGTGTGTGTGTGTGTGTGTGGTAAATGAGTCCATGGTCCATGTGGTTAAAAAGTTTGTTTTGTAACTGAGTAGTTCTGTATTTGAACCCACAGCACTTTGTACATCTGTCTACTACTACCTTAGCATCACATTGGCCAATGTTCTGCGAGTAGACTTTAGGAGACAACAACTGCATCAATCCTCTGTGTGTGTGTGTGTGTGTGTGTGTGTGTGTGTGTGTGTGTGTGTGTGTGTGTGTGTGTTGAAGCTGATCTCAGGATGCTGAACCTCATGGAAGATGACAAAATGCAGCAGCAGCAGCAAATGATGTGATGAAGCAGAAGAAAGGATCTGCTCATCTGATGCCAGCATGGATAGAAAAAGAGTCTGATGGTGAAGGTGGTGGGGAGACAGCCATTAAACAACAACAACAACCAAAGAAAATGCAGCAAGAAAGAAGGAAAATATGAAGGAAAAGGAAGCAAAATGAAGAGGGAAAAGTAAAGAAGTAGACAAAGAGAAAGAAGAAACACATCAAAAGCAAACTGCATGACCGATTGACTGACCAAGGGTCATTTTTGTACTTACTTCCAGTAACAATGGCATTTGCAGGAACTTTACCAAGATGGCATTTCTCCCAGTCATCGATGTTAGCACGACCACCACCTTTACACAACAATTCGTAGTCATCAGAGCGCCGGTTCCTGGCCCACTTTGCATGGTTCCGCCCATCCGTATTATCCCTAGGTGTCAAGTGACGAACAAATGCCACATCTCCGCCAGCTGCAACATAATAAAAAATCACAATAATTCATCAATCAGAGGCGACTAACGAGAACCCATAATGAACTCCAAACTTTCTGTAAATCACAGTACCACCATGGGACTGCACAGATAGTTAGTCTGATTGAGCCATTCTAACCTTCTTTACATTCGTTTTGAAGGAAGAGAGGAACTATAAATAAAAAAATAAATAAAAACCCTCGAATCCTATTCCTTTCTGTTCTGGAACTGGGTTTTTGACTGAGAAAATTTCAACAGGATTTTAACAGAAATCAGAGAAACGGCCATTGTTTATTCTTGTTTCAAAAACTTCTTTATTCTCTCTTGGTTGGCTCCACTTTTCCAACAAACATATCCTTACTCACACTTAACCCATTAACCATTCTAATGAATGAGACTCTTCAAAGAGTCACATTCTACGACCATAGAGTTAATTACAACACTCCCCTTAATTCACTCACACAATCCTTCAAATGACAGCTGTCAATCACTCTATACACCACACCTTAATAAATGCTGCTGCCAACTCTTTCTCTCTCTCCTGCCTTTGTACTCCCTCAACCAAATGACAGGAGTCAATCAAGAAATTAATTCAAGAGTCAGGAACTTTATGCAATTCCTCACTCCTTCAAGATGCCTCCTCCTCCTCATCATCATCATTAGCTGACATTTCTCTTTCTTTTAGACACCCAGGGTATCCAGTTCTTTTAGACACCCAGGGTATTCAGTTCCACGGCCATACTTACATACAGCATCAGCTTTATTTCAAAATTAATACTCACACTCGACGAGACAACGGAAAGCGCCGTTTGCACCATAATACTGTTCTTCACTGTTCCTCTGACATTTTCGGAAACCTTCAGCGCCACAGCCTTCACACAAACTGATAGACGTTCCCTCTGAATTATATTCCTTGTCTAAGGCACCAGGGATACATGCCCGGATAAACAACTCTCCTGAAAACACAATATTGACATTCTTTAGCAATGGACATCTGTGAGTAGAGATTACGAATATTAATACTGAAACATGAAGAGGGGTGACGGGGAGAGATGTAAAATGAATTCCTCCTCTTGGATAATCCAGATTATCTTTTGAAGAGTCTCACCTCCACTCACCTCTCTCCAATTCACTCACTACTTACCAATATTCCTGAAAGCATTACACTCTTCAGGGATGAATTGCTCTGTGTCTATGTACACACCAAGCGGTATTACCCATCCGTCCCCTCGTCCGACCCCTGCTTGACAGGCTCGTTTTTCTGAAAAAAAACCAACAAACACAACAAATAGAGAAAATCACATACAGACATAATGATCATAATGATGCTGTTGCTGATGAAGATGATTATAATGATGATGATGATGAAGAGGAATAATAATAATAATTTGACTTTCATCCTTTGGGGGTTGATAAAATAAGTAGAGCGTCTTAATTGGTACGTCACACATACTGAGAAGAGCAGTATCGCTGTGAATTTGCTTCCCTTTACCCCCTTATTTTCTTTTTTCATTCTTCCCTTTTTTTCTATCACATGACTTTGTAAATGAACAATCTGGTGTGTTTATTTTGATGGCCTACCTATGTATACAGCCAGTTTCTCTGGCCTAGGTGTCAGGAAGACACTTGGCAAGAAATGGAAGCAAAACTGAAAGAAGATAAGAATAAATTTTTCTACTCACTTTTCATATTAAATAATGTCATAAAAGATTCTGTCTTTTTCGCAATAGCGACAACATGGAATGACATGGTCATGTCACCATAATCTTCAGCAGCAATTGGAATCAGGTTATAACGTCTGCAACATAAATATTTCACTTTGATTGATGGATAAAAGTGTGTGTATATATACATATTTATATATATATATATATATATATGTATATGAGTATCTATATTTATTAGTGTGCATGTATATATATATATATATATATATATATATATATATATATATATATATGGTAAAAATTAATAATTAATTAATAATTAGTAATTTTACCAAGTAGTTCGGTGTGTTAAAAAACCGTTATCAGTAAAAAGTTATATAAACATAATCAAAATTAGGGCTCAGCTCTCCACTTCCACATTTAATTCATTTCTGTAAAAATATGAAATGTGATGACATTTTGAGGCTTGTTAAATATCTCAATCAATTATCTTAATTAAAGTCATCAGCATACCTGCCAGCCGTGTAAACATCTCCAGCATCAAGTGTCACTAAGTCAGCCACTCCCTCTTCAATGAGCTCCATGCAACCGATGGCACTCTCTGCCAGGATGCAGTCAAGTTCAGGGAAGATGTTCTTTGCCTTTAATGACATCATCAAATCCTCACATTTCATCTTCTCTGGAAGAGAGGTCACACACCAACGGGCAACGTGCAGAGGGCATGTGTTGAGAAGATTCAGACTTTTAATGTAGTCAGTTCCTGCAAAGACAAAATCCATCAGTATCACCAACATCCTGATGAGGGGGTTAGAGAGAGAGAGAGAGAGTTCGAATCACAGGAACCAAACCTTTTTTCTTTCAAACAAGTCATGTTGTAACAATGTTAAATTCTTTCATGTCCAAACCTTTAACGCAATCTTCAGAGCTTAACACAAAAAATAAACCAAACTCACTAATGTCAACTGTCTCAGAAGAAAAAATTATGTATTGACAGAATAAAAGGAGACATTGCATAAATGAGTTACTCAATAAATAGCCATTCCTTACTAGTTCTACCAAACTCTCTTAAACCTCTCCCTTCTTACCCACAATCTCCAAGCAGAGCACAGTGGCTGCCAGTTTGAAAGTGATGGACGAGCAGCCATCAGATCGGGAGTACGTGGAAAACTTTGATAAATCCATTTTCTCACATGGAAATGGACAATAACTACTCCCCCCCCCCTGTTTAATGGTCAACAATAGAAAACAGTTCACATTTTTAAAACTAGATCCACACTGAGGTATGGCTTCGTCTGGTGTAGAACACCAAAGCAAATTTGCTAATCTTAACCTTTTTGTTACCATATCTCTGTAAAAATATAAATACAGACTTTTTCGTTTGTCAATTAATTTTGAAAATAATGAAGAATTTAGTAAAACAACTTTGTTATTATTAAGCTGGTGTTTGGAATTTAAATAAACATGAAATTTTGATAAATTTGTTTAATGTAGATCACTTTGAAACGGAAACTTTATATCATAGAATTAGGTGCCAGTTTTGGGTGGATCAAGAGATCAATATTCTAATATTTCATTAAAGATTTAGACAAGGGTAAATTGATCAAACTGCCAGATCCATTTGGACATCACAATAATGGACATCATGACAAATTCATAAAATGTGATTCAATATCTACGTCAAAGAATGTTGAAGAACTGTCTGTAGTTTGGCAATAAAAGTTACTTACCAACCCAAGAATAGTAAGAATTATCTAACTGCAATTCTTCAAGGCCAACAGTTCCATCAGTAAAGAGGAGGTTACGTTCTGCATATTTGTTATACTGGTTGGAATTATATAACTCGAAACTGTTAGAATTTGCACCAAAATAACCATCAATTATGGTCAGGAAATTCTTAAATGCTGTCAGTTCCACATCTGCCTTGGCTCTTGAAGCCATCACAATGTGTGAAGGAACAATACCCCAGTTGCAAGATTCATATTCAGAAACTTCCTTTATTCCACCATTTGGACAAACCAAACGGAATTCCTGCAGGAAAAGAGGTAAAAAAAATATCATAAAAGAAAACAATAAAATGTACAATAAGGAAATAAATGTTGGAGGTTAAGTAAGGGAGATAACTACATTGAGATTTTATATATATATATATATATATATATATATATATATATATATATATATATGTGTGTGTGTGTGTGTATATATATATATCTATATATATAGTAGACTACTCGTGACCCGTTGAGTCACCAGGGAAGTCTGAGTTCCCCAGCAACAGAGTTTTGTGTTTTGTAGGGTTTTTTTTCTTTTCCAAATGTGACATCGAAATCACACATAAATGACACCTTTCCCCAGAAAAGGAAATATTTGTATATTTCTTGCACGTCCTGCTACCATATAATGGGTATTTTGGGTCCTTTAGCCGTTATGTGGTGGCAGGGTATGCTAGAAGTAGCAGCTAAATCTTTGGAGGTGAAATAATACGTTGAATGCACTCGAAAATAAAACCTATGGAAAAAAACTATTTCACACCAAGGTTACAAACAGATCTTTTACAAAATATTTTCCGTATTTTTAAAGTCATTTTAACCATAAAATATTTTGCCCATCGCAATGTGTCGAATGGAAAGGTTAGGGTTTCTCCCCTTCCAGGGTTATTTTCAGAGTATTTTCCCATAATGTACTGTTTGGGGTATTTATACCCAAAGCCCTGAATACCTGTGCCACCATCACAAGCACTTTTACATGTGCCACCAGCATGGATGCTTCTATGTGGTACAGGTACAGACACTTCTATGTGGCACTGGCATCCTGAAGTCTGCAAGACTAGAATCTCTTTGTTGAGAGAGTGATGTAGGGGACAGGCCTGCATGCATGGACAACTATGAATTTACTCAGTTTCACACGAATCTTATATCATTAACCATAAATCAATGGTATTCTAGCCATGACCATCCCATCTTTTTGACAGGTATCCAGGATCACATTATCTACTGTGTCCTTTCTAGTTTTTTTTTTTTTTAAGACAAAATGAGATGAAGATTTGGCTGGTATTTTTAGCATGCAAAATGACCATATACTTGTTATCTCATTCTCAACATTGTTATTTTAATATTCACTTTTCCATGTTTGCATGGGTTGAACAGAGTTTATTGAGGCAGATTTTTCCTGCAGCCAGACGCCTTTCCTGTCACCAACCCTCTCCTGTTTCCAAGCAAAGGAATATTCTCCTCCAGGGCCAGACAGGTTTACCACAGAAGACGGGAAACAAACAGCATTGCTTTTATGACACAGTGACAATCATTTACAATAATCATGCACACACACACACATATGATGGGCTTCTTTCAGTTTCTGTCTATCAATTCCATTCAAAAGATTTTGGTCAGCTTGGCACTACAGTAAAAGACATTTGCCCAAGGTGCCACACAGTGGGACTGAACCCCAAACCATATGGTTAGGAAGCAATCTTCTTACTCACACAGCCATGCCTGCATCTATAACTCATTATTCCTTGATTGGATAATTCAGGTTGAAGAGAAAATGACATATAATTGTGATATAAGAATGTAAATAATGCTGTACACACAGAGGCACACAGAGGCACACGTGTGTGTGCCTCTGTGTTTTAAGGTCCTACTTACATTTTCCGTAAGGATACTGTTAGCTACCATTTCTTTCACAGTGTTGTCACGGAGAAATGCCATGTCACCTCTGCCAGCTTCCAAACACTTGAAAGCGCCATCATATCCTGAATAAGGGTCACGCATGGTGCAACGCTCATTGCCAGAACCACTGCAGCTGTCACAGATCGAGTTGGGATTGTTTCCTGCACACAAACCAAATAAATGATTAATAAAAATCTTTAATAATTAGTTAATTTAGAGATAATGTCATTGTCAGTTGAAGAAGTTTGTCTCATAATCCCAAAGCCTCGAGTTTGATCTCAGCTCTTTGTAGAGTCTTAGATGAGAGTCTCCTTGCCTTGCGAGCGAAACCAGGAATAGAGAAAGTCTGTCAAATGGCGTCCAGAAGGTACAGCTTTGTCACATAGACTGGGTCTTGCTTTTTCACTCACTCAAAAAAATTACATTCAGGGTCTGTTTATAGAATACTCAGAGAGTTCTTAGATTAATTCAAAGAGAAGCTCATTCCCTTGATTGAACTGCTAAGACTCATTGTTGGAAGTGGACGAGGAGACCTTTATTGATCCCCTGCTCTGTAACCCCAACCCTGTTTCTGCTGAATGCAATGATGATGATGATGACCCTGGGTTCTTTCAACCCTAATTACAACCAACAAGGAAAGCCAACAGAAGCCAACAGAATGGGGGTGATGATGTATCATTAATATTATAGATGGGGTGGTGGTGGTGAGACAAACATTTTCTGGATGCGTGGGTGGGCAGCAAATCCAATTCCTCTTCTAAATACAAGACTTTGATACAAGGTATAGATAGAGTATACCAATAAGCAGCGGGAGCATTGTAGATTTGACAAGTCTTTCAATAAATTGCTATATTGAATTAAATACAATTTAGGCTGAAAGTGTTTTAAAGATGGAAAATTTCATGAAGACAATATGAAGATGAATTCTGTGGTTGTAAAACGATGGAAACCTAAAATTTAGTTAAATAATGAATCATTGTTAATTAAGAATTTCAGTTTTAAATGTAACAAGTAATAGTTTTTAATTTATTTTGTTATGAAAAATGTCTAATAGAAAATTAATAACCCAAAGTCCTGAATTTCATTCTTTTTTACAGCTTCTAGAACAGGGGTATCTTAGAAATAATCTTGTCACAATGTGGTAGATGACTATTCCTTGGTCAGGTTCAAGTAAGAATAGTCTTAAGAGAGGCAAGGACCTCCTTCCAAAACACAATATACAATAGGTGGGGGTGAAAGCATTCCTCAAATAGCTTAGGTCCCCCATTACACAGAAACTGCAGACTCCTGCTGTGAAGATCAACTCAAGAGGAGATAATAGAATATAAGGAAACAAAATACTTACCAAATGGGTTGTAGTTGGCCTCAAAGCCACCAGGCAAGCACATACCACCAAAAAATGCTGCCACACTATTTCCTATAGAATTACAGTCTTTGATTTCCAACATTTGTTTTTTAATCATTTCTGATACAGGGTACACCCAGCCAGCTGCATTACCAATACCTGAAACACATCAACAATTGAATTAAATAGGAAGAAAAAAAAAAAAGAAAACATGACAACAATAGCAATATTGTATTTGATACAGATTGACAGAGCAATGAGTGGTAGTAGAGAGAGAGGTGGGGGGAAGAGCTTGAACATTGACACATTGAGAGAAAAAGAGTATAACACACACACACACTTTACATCAGCCGGCTGCTCTCCCCGTGTTCAGGGGTCAGCTTGCCTAAACTCCCCAGCTCCCTCTATGTCGCACTACATGCATTCAACCAATCAGATTCTTGTTTCCAGTCCATTCTTTGTTGTGGTCAGTTCACAAACGTTTTTGAAAAGCTCTGGCTGTCTTCTCCATCACAATTCTTGTTAAGATGATCTGGGGAAGTGACTCATGGTGCATTATAATTCTGTGGCCTTGATTCTCAACTATACGAGTCTTTAGACTACCAGATTTTCTAGTACTGCAGCATTTGACATGCTGAATTTGCAGCAAATCTTGCCCAGTTTGCTAAAGGCTTCTCATCGTTTTTTTTTCTCTCCATAGCTGTGTACTTTGTTGAAGTTTCTACCCTGAAAAAGGACAACTTATCAGCCACAATTACTTTAAATGCTACGTCTCTTGAGGTGAAAGTCTTTTCCATTCTTATAGATTCTGTTTTAGCTTTAATTATTCTTTGAGTAACTTCTTTATATATATATATACACACACATATATTGTCTAAATTGTGATGATATTTGGTGACGGGGTTCAGCTTGTCTGTGTCTGTCCTGTGTTTTTTAAAATTTTCTTTGTCATCCCTCTGTACCACTTTTTCCATTCCATATATAATCGTATATCTTGGCTTGGCTTCAAGATATCCAGAGAGGCATGTTCACATCTGTTTCAAGTTTTATGATGCCCAACAAGTGCAATTCAAGACAAACAGGTCTGACCACAGATGCCACAGGAGTGGGTAGGTCGGCTGATCAGGGAGGCTTGTAATGTCCTTGTTTTCCTTTCTTTTTTTTTTCTCTTGTTGGCAAGGATGGCCATGCAGATGTCTTCAAAGGACTGAGATGCCAGGCTTTGTGGTTAGTGACAAGAACAGACCACGGTGGGAAGGAACGTGACAGGCATTGAGAGATTCCCTTAGGAAATCCTTGTACTTTTTCTTTGGTGCTTTTCTATCATAAGAGTATAATTAAAATTATCTTAAAGATAAATTCATTAACAAAGAAAACTAAACAATGAATAAACAAACAAAAACAAAATTGTCTTACTTGGAAAACAGATTCTCTTTCCTTCCATTGAGTTGATTGTTATCTGAGAATCGGCATTAACGACAAGTACAGAGTAGAATTTCAAAGGATCAGAGTCTGAAAACGGTTGAAAAAAGAAAGTGGAAATTTAGACATTCTTGCAAAACGGAATGAAAAGTAAACAGACTTCTCCAGATAATTCTAGATGTGGACCAGGCTGGGTAAACTTTTATGTATTTTTCCCACTTTCATCGGTAGTTTTGTTTGAATATTTTTGACTGGCTTTGTGCCGGTGGCACGTAAAAATCACCATCCGATCATGGTCAATGTCAGCTCCACTGGCCCCTGTGCCGGTGGCACGTAAAAAGCACCCACTACACTCTCAGAGTGGTTGGCATTAGGAAGGGCATCCAGCTGTAGAAACACTGACAGATCAGATTGGGGCCTGGTGCAGCCTCCTGGCTTCCCAGACCCCAGTCAAACCGTCAAACCCATGCCAGCATGGAAAGCGGATGTTAAACAATGATGATGATGGTGAGGATTTTGTGTGTGGGGGTGCAATGCTGGTTGAAGTTGTTTAGCAATAGGTCCATCCAAAGCTTAAGCAGGCCTCTGATGAGAAGGTTCTCGATCAGTGGACCGTCCTGTCTAATTTCAGGGAGTATGTATTGACCACTACATTACCCAGGGTGTCTTTCATTCTTTAAAACAGTAAGGGACTGATCTGAGGCTGATATGGCTGATGTTTCTATCATTTGCAAAGTAAGGTAATATTACCCTGACGAGTAGACATCATTCCATGTAACATTGTGAATGAAAGACACTGCTTGTATGAGAGTGGCACTCGCTTACAACCATCACTGAAAGTCAAGGCAAAGACACACTAACACGCGCACACACACACACATGTAAGCATGGGTTGTGACCACTGAGGACATGCATAGGCTTGAAAGAATACATATATATATAAGTGATAGTCTTCTTTCAGTTTCTATCTGTTTAATCTTCTAAGAAGGCTTTGATTGGCTGGGGGCTGTAGCAGAAAACACTTGCCCAATGTCCAATGCAGTGGGACTGAATCCGGAACTATGTGTCCAAGGAAGCAAGACTCTGCCCCTCTTAATATTCCCTGCCAGTCTTCCTTCTGCTCCCTATTGAGCAGAAGGTTTCTGCTCTTTGAATGTATTTAGCATAGTTTAATGGAACAACAGAAAATCAATCATCTTAATTTTAAATCAGAAGAATAAATAAAAAATCAATAACTATTAAATAAACAAACACTGTAACATCCAGAGTCATTTATTTGTTATTATTTGATAATTTGAAATATAAACAAAAGCAAGAAAGAAAATTAACAAAATAATTTTCATAAGGTTTCATTCTTTACATGTAAAAATGGCTGAAACAATAACCAAGTTGTAAGGAATGGAATGAGTGGATGGTTTGGAAGAAAGAACTTGCAGAACCAACCAAATGATATTAGTGTCTGTGAGAGAGAGAGAGAGAGAGACGGGGAGGTGGCAGGGAAAGACAAAAATAGTATAAGAAACTGTAAAATGAAAACTCACTGGAATATTTCTCCGCCATAATAGGATGCATGTAATGGTATTTGCCAGCATAGAACCCATGACCAGGATCCAATGTTATGATGTCAGCTTTATTGGTTTGAATATTTTCCATACATTCAAAACTAAAACAGCAATTAGGAAAATTAACTTTCAACTAAAATAAAAAATAACAACAGCATCAAAGAAAAATAATGAACAAATAAATTAAGGATTTTGAAGGAGATTTCTTAGACGGTGCTTAATTATGTGTGATTTACAAGTAACTAAATGAAACAAAAAAAAAAACCAAACTTACATATCAAACATCAGCAAACATTTTAATTTATATTTGGCAGCTCGTGGGTATTGAACAATGTTTTCTAACTTCTTCTGAAGGTCCTTACATTTTATTTCTTCAGTAGGATTCACCACACACCATCGAACCACAATCTCTGCAACACACAAGAGAGAAATGTCATTCAGTCAGAACATAATAATAATTCTTTCTATTGAAGGCACAAAGCTTGAAATCTGGGGAGAGGGGATGAGTCAATTACATCGACTCCAGTACTCAAAAATTGAAGTACCAAAGAGATCTTTATGATGGACAAGGACAAGGGAGATATCCATTACACTCACCACAACAATATTTGGTTGACATAATTTCACAAATCAGGAATAGATATTGAACAAGTGGATAAAGAATGGTTGATGACACTTCCATGCTAGCAGAGTTAATCTTGAACAAGTGAAACCACCCCAAAAGCACTGACAGGCCAAGCGTTTCTGGAAATTGTTCATAATTCTGAGCCAAAAGTCCTCCAAGATAGCTCATCCTTGACAATGCCCAGTTTCCCAGAGAATGTCCTCACTTTCTCCCATATTAGTCCTCAATAAATTGCTAGGATTGGGAAAGGATAGTTGGATGCACAAAAGTTGTTGAGGGTTGGTGATACACGTGGAAGGATGATGCCAGAGCGATGGCAGTATGAATCCAGCCAGCTTCAAGAAACAGAGACCATTAGAGTAGCAACAGAAAGAAAAGTCAAAAGTGGGAGATAGCAAACAGCCTATATATATATATATATATATATATATATATATATATATATATATATATATATATATATATATATATATATGTATATATATATATATATATATATATATGTATATATATATATATATATATGTATATATATATATATATATATATATATGTATATATATATATATATATATATACACACACACACACATAAATGTCAAACGATGAAAATGAGTGCTCAACTCCGGATTGGTGGATAGAATTTCTTTATTTGTGAATTAAGGCTACCATTGGTTTTATGTTAAGAAAAATAGGAAAATATCTTAATATCTCAACAATTTTTCAAGCTGATCACATGGCCGAATGGTGTTTGTCTCCATTTTGGATATAGGTGTGGTTAAGAAGTTTGCTTTCCAAATAAGTTTTGTGGTTCAGTTTCAGTGCTGGGTAAATTTCTTGTCCCATAGCAATGGGCCAACCAAAGCCGCCCGTCATATCCGCGAGCACGCGTTTATGTATTTGTCTTCACATCACGGGGAAGTTGCAAACGAGCTACACTGCCATTCAAATGTTGTCCCTTGTTTCCAGACTTCCCTGAAATGGTGTTCGAACATAAAACACATTACCTTAGTTGGAAAGAGGTGAAGGTTGGTGACAGGAAAAGCATCTGACTGGAGCAAATCTGTCTCAACGAATTCCGCCGTCTGACCCATGCAAGTAGGGAAAAGTGAATGCTAAATGACGGGGATGAGAATGACGAGTAGCAAGCAGGAAACTTTCAGCACTTAAGTCACGGCACAGGTAAACAATATGCACAACCACCCGTTTTCGGCGTAACCCTAATCGCCGAAAACGGGTGGTGTGCGTTTTCTTTACCTTCGCCCAAGTCACTTTTATAACTTTTTACCAATTACAATTTAAAATGTAAACACGCGCCCATACTTGTGTCTGCTTGCAAGAATGCAGAAGATGAGAATGAAAAAGTTATCCATCTCTTTTTACAAACAGTTGTCCACGTTCAAACGACGGACCTTTAAGACATGAACCTAAAAAGTAAAGATCGCCTTTGTCTTTAAACACACATATATCTATGTACTTGATCATCATTGAATCTAAAACTTCGAGAGAAAATCAGAACACAATGCTTATCGTCACCCTCAATTATAAATAGGAATCTTAAAAGAAACGAGAATACCAGCAAATCACGGTAACACTGCAATAATTAGGTCAGTTGAAGCAAAATGAATCGAAGTAGTTAATGGGTCTTTCTCGTATTTATTTTGTGAGGTTATTTAAAATTTCGTTAGCTGTCGTTACCTGACAAGACAAGAAAAGAACATGGGATTAGATGGAATTGGGGATCTCTTCAGTTCGTATTCCTGTCATTCATACAACGGAAATTACGATTCCGAAAGAATATTTTGTCCTCAAAAACAATTGAAATTGTTTTTTCTTTTGTTCCCAATTCCACATCCTTTTTTCCCCCCTCTTAAAGTGGGACAGCTATTCCAAAGTATATATATATTTTAAACATAAGAGTAAAAGAGTATAACGGTCAAGGGTGTTATTTCCTTAAACCCACCATATATATATATATATATATATATATATATATATATATATACACGCTCACACACAGAGATATACTTGTAAAACAATTAAAATAATCAATAAAAAAAATGTTTGTAGTTGTTGACTTACCATCTTCCGCTTGTGACACTAAAATCGACGTCAATATGAACCAGAGGACAGTGAGAGAGAAGACGGACGCCATGATTGCAGGAAGTTTAGGTAAAAGTTTCACACAATCAACATACCTGTAACACCTGACAGTGATTGTTCTCTACCTATACGATCAATGGGGTCTTAAGCTTCCTCTTAATTAAGGCAAAGAAACTAGTTTATCAATTAATTATTTAAAGCAAATAAAATGAATTATTAAATAGATTATTAACGAAAAATTCTTAACTTGACAAATATGTGTGTATGTATTTAAATTAGGTTAACACACCTGAAGAGTGACAAGGTATGAAGGAGGACGAGGAAAGCGAGGGAAGAAGAGGAGGAGGAAAACGAACCAAGGAAGAGGAGGAAAGTAAGAGGAAGGGAGAGAGAGTGAGGGAGTGGGCGGGTGGAGGAAAATGAACAAAAGAAGACTTGAAATGTCGTTGGCCGGAATGGTCAGTGCCAGAGAGCTGTTGAGTTAGGGTTTTCTACTTAAAAAGCGATTAAAGATGACGGACTTTCTAGTATATATTATTCTTGTATTTTTTTTACTTACGTCATTTGATTGTAGCCATGCTGGAGCACTACCTTTTTAGTCAAAGAAATCGACCCCTGAACTTATTTTTTGTAAACCTGGTACTTTGGTATTTATTCTATTGGTCACTTTGGCCGAACCGCTAGGCTATGGGGATGCAAACACACCAATATCGGTTGTCAAGCGATGGTAGGGGAACATACACAGACACACACGCATATGTACACGACGGGCTTCTTTCAGTTTCCGTCTACCAAATCCACTCACAAAGCTTTGTTCTGCTCAAGGCTATAATAGAAGACACTTGTCCAATGTGGCACACAGTGGGACTGAACCTGGAACCATGTGATTGGGAAGCAAGCTTCTTTATTTCTTTTAAATTGCCATAAAGGCATTACACAGAGGCGGGGGGGGGCACTACAACACATGTGGGGACATAGAACAATTAAAAATATAAAAATAAAATATGATATAATGAATGATACATGAAAATCAACATGAAGAACAAATTAAAAAATATGATAACATGAATGATATCTGAAACTGATATTATAAAGGGTGTGCTACTCACCCCACACTGAGTAACACCACTCGCCACCTCTGGGTCCTAAGTCCCTTTTCTCCTCCAGTCCAATCCTTTTCCCCCTTTCTCCATCACATAGTAATATCATTCTCTCCGCCATGCATTTGTAACCTTTTTCACCGGGAGGGGGGGTGTCTTCTAAATTTTGTGGTGTCTGTTCTTTCTTTTTCTTGTGGGGAAATGGGGTGAGTGGGTTTGGTGTCTGTATGGGGAGGGTGGGTCTGAGTGGTCTTGGGTGGGATGGAGTTGGACTGGGGTACCACATCATACTCAGTGTCTTTCTTTTTTCCCCTCTTTCTCCTTCTGCTCTCTGGAACATTCCATTCTTCCTTTCCTCTGTCTGTCTTTTCTTCTCTTTTCTCTTCCGTCTCTACAACTGTATCCTCAGCCATTGTCCCCTGTAGAGGGAAGTATGCTTTAATGTGGCCCTTTTGGTCACATTTAAAACAACGTGGTACTCTGCCCTCTACCCATGCCCTCAGCACGATTTCCCCCAACATCACCGTCTCTGCCAAGTTCCTCCGCCTGAATAATTAGGTCAAGTGTCCTTCTTCTGTTTCTGTGGCTTGGAGGACAACCATCTTCTCCTCGCTTCCAACAAGGACAGCTGCCGCCACCCAAGCCACTTCTATATCTGGTGGAATTACTTCTACCCTCACCTTGGAAGTCTTTCTTCCAAGGTATGTGGGCAGAGGCACTACCTCCTCTGCCACACTCGCCAGCCTCCTCGCCTCCTCTACTCTCCTAAATTGGATGACCATTGTCCCATATCTTCTTCCTTTGTACGTTCCCTCAGCGCCTTTTCCACTTCTGCCTCCACCTGTTCTGCCATTTTTCCTTTCAATGAGTACACCTTATAGGTGATCGTTTTCTTCTCCATCTTCTCCATAATTCCTTTGGGGAGGGACAACTTCATGTCACCGCCCACTTCTCATACTCCTTCAGACCAGCCAAGTCCAGCTCCCTTCGCTTCACCTCCGTGGCTTCAGCAAAACTCCTTGTCTTCAACACTCCCTCCATCTTTATGACCGCCGTTGCCAGCTTCGCTTTCTCCTCCTCCAACGATGACAACTCAGACCTGTCAAAGTCTGACTACATCTTCCAAGCAACACAAAAAACTACGTCCAACTCTTACAAAATCCAGACAGCAAATAACCTGACACATGCACGGAAGCAAGCTTCTTACCACACAGCCACGCCAGCGCCCTTACCATGTTTATGAATTTGTGTTGCCAAATTCCTCATGTTGAAACAGATATTGCTCTATTTCGGAACGGTCATTTTTTTTCTTGCCAAATAAACACACTCACATTATATATTCGTTCTTCATTCGTTTATTACTGTTCATATTTTAACTCATGTCCATTGTCCGTAATGGATTAAGCAGACAGAGCAGGAGCATACATGAGGACAGAAAGTGTGGCTGAAGAGACCAGAGGTGTGTAACGTTCTGGACAGTGAACAATAGATAAAAAATAAGAACAGTAATAAACGAGGGAAGAACGAATGTAATATAAGTGCGTGTGAACTCTGAATGTAAAGATGAGCAAAACGTCACCAAGCATTTTGCCTGGCATCCCAATGGTTCTGCCAGCAGGATACTACTACTACTACTACTACTACTAATAATAATAATAATAATGTCTGGTTTGTAAAAACAGATTATTACCAAAAGGCAATGCCTGTGCTCCATTTGATCTAGTTTTTTTCCAAGGTCTCATGTTATTTTTTTTTTGTTTTTTTTATATAATCTTGTATTGGGATAACGTTTGAGCTAAAAAAAACTATTGTATAAACATCCTCTTCTTTGAGAGTCTGCTGATAATTCTACATATTGGTTTGAAAGATTCCAGTAAAAAACCATTTGTTCAATAAATTTAATATGAGAGAACTATTCAAATAATAAAATATAGAACAAATATTAAATAATAATAATAATAACAATAATAATAATAATAATAATAATAATAATAATAATAATAACAATAATAATAATAATTATTATTATTATTATTACAGCATGAATATTATAATAATTTTTTTCCCCATCCTTCAAATGTTCTTTATTTGGTGGAACGTCTTAAAGGAAAATAAAAGTGAACTAATGATGTATGTGTCGTAAAAACTGATAACAAGAAAAAGATGTATTGATTAGCATTTAATAACTAATATTTTATTCAAAGCTACAGTGGTACCCTGCTACTAGTGAAGCTACAATGGTACCCTGCTACTAGCAGCAAATGTGTGCTATGGGATTCATTTTTAACTTTTTTTAAATTTTTTTTTTTACAGTAGCTGGTAATTCTAAATATTCTTCCATTATCAAATTTAATTGGTTGTGGGGTGTGTGTGATTTTTTGTAAAATTTTATGCTTGGTTCAGAATTATTTAAAGTATTGAGAATTAAGAAATTTATTATGGCAGAAAAATGCTCTGATTTATTTATTTAAACTAGAGACAACTGAAGAGCTTTCTCTACTCTTATGGGAGAGATACAAACAACAGACTAAATGCTACCTTGGCCACAAGTATAACAGGTATCTGCTCTCACTGGATGCCTAGTCCTGACTTTACAATGGATATTTTCATTAAGAGGTCATCAATTTTGGTTGTTTTTTATTTTTGAAAAGATACAAGACAGTGTGTCTCTTCCATGACAGCGTTAGCCATTGGAAGAGAAAAGTCCTAACGTCCCCACTGTCTCCCAACATCATCATCATCATCGTCATAATTTCACTTCCTCCAACCTGGCATAGCTTAAACTGTGAAACACGATCCAATATCATGCTCCCTTCTCTCAGTTTCAGCATGATTTTTACCACTGGATGCCCTTCCTAATGCCAGTCCCTTTACAAAGTGCCCTTTTTTTCCCATGGTACCAACATTAGTGAAGTCCCCTTGTAACTTGCAAGACTAAAGAGTCCCTGACCCCCAACACACTTCGGCTGAGCTGGAAAATACACAACAGGGTGGAAAGTTTATAAAAGTAGGAATAAACAACTGCTGTATTTACAACTAATTTGGAGTTTGCTGTCAGGAAAAGGGGACACAGCTTTGCTTTCAAAATTGCACATTAACGATTAATGGTGCCACCTCTTTCCCTTCCTACCCCCCTTCTCCCTCTCATCCTTTAACTACTACTACTACTACTACTACTACTTCTCATCATCATCAGATATGATGATAGCCATTCCACATGTGCCATTCTCTCTTCAATGCCCCAAGTTCGTTAATAGTTGTGGCATAGCTGCTCCCCAATACCGTCTTCATGTTTTGGAAGGATGTTCATGGTTCATTCTACTTTGGGTTGGTTCTCAGATGAGGATTTGGCTCAGAGCAACTTTGGGTTATGATGTCGTTATCTCCCTTGAAAGTTGCTCTCTATGATGTGAAAAGTGAGCATTCATTGTGTTGTTATAAACTGTTGTATTTTTATTCAGCAAAGTATTGAGAGAGAGAGAGAGAGAGAGAGAGAGAGAGAGGGGTTGAATGAGAAAGTGATATTGAATAAGAGAGATAGAATGAGAGAGAGAGAGATAGATTAAAGGATAACAAATGTTACAATATTGAACAAATAAAAGGTAAAATATTTGACATAAATATTTAAAAAAGTATCCAATGTATTTTGAGTGCTTGCTGATAAGCCATTGCTAAACGCTGCATACTCTGCCCCCCCCCATCCAAGACCACTTTCATCTTTGGCATTCAGGATACATATTTAGTATTGACAAAGTATCATGGTTTCTGTTGCTGGAAAGATTCCAATCTTCTTCTATGTTGTCTTTTATTAATTAGTCTGAGAGATGGTACGGTTCTAACCTTTTCCAGTTTCATCTAAATGGTGGGAGACAAAACAAGACAATTTGATATGATTAATGATATGGAGGCGCAATGGCCCAGTGGTTAGGGCAGTGGACTTGCGGTGGGAGGATCGCGGTTTCAATTCCCAGACATTGTGTGTGTTTATTGAGTGCAAACACCTAAAGCTCCACGAGGCTCCGGCAGGGGGTGGTGGCGACCCCTGTTGTACTCTTTCATCCCAACTTTCTCTTACTCTTTGTTCCTGTTTCTTGAGTAACGCTGCGATGGACTGGCATCCCGTCCAGCTGGGGGGAACACATATGCCATAGAAACCAGGAAACTGGGCCCATGAGCCTGGCTAGGCTTGAAAAGAGTGCATAAATAAAAATAATGATGTTAATCTACACAAAGACAAATCTACATAGGAATTAGGGCTGGAATAAAGAGAATTAATGTTCTCGGGAAGAAAGATTGAGGAAAGCAATAAGGAGGAGGGCAAAGTTGTATGCAAAGCCAGGTAGAGTTAGATGAAGAATGAGGTAACGGTGTATGAGGTGCAGGATGAAATTATCAATGCATTGTTAACCCTTCTATCATGGCCCAAATTCAAAGGAAAACTTGACTTCAACGGTGGGATCTAATGAAACAGTTCACTGTACCCTTGCTGCTCACAAGGGTCACACATCTCACCCTGGTTCTTTAGAACTTAATCCTCCACAACTATCAATATAGGATTGAGGGAATAAGATAGAAGAGTTGAGAGGAAGGA
>NC_142941.1:48042857-48047857 GCF_046866305.1 Octopus bimaculoides | reverse complement strand
TGCCAAATCAGATTGGAGCCTGGTGTAGCCACCTGGTTCACCAGTCCTCAGTCAAATCGTCCAACCCATGCTAGCATGGAAAGTGGATGTTAAACGACGACGATGATGATGATGATGTGTATATATATATACATATATATATATATATATATATATATATATATATATATATATATATATATATATATGTGTGTGTGTGTGTGTGTGTGTGTGTGTGTGTGTGTGCGTGTGTAAACGTTTACATACATGTAAACATCTGATGGTAAAACTTTGGTGAAAAATTTGATTGGAGGAGGTGGGTGAAGGTGGCCATAGTAAATAGTATGTGGGCAGAGGTAATGGCAGTGGTGGTGGTGGTGGTGGTGGCAGGTGGAGAAGGTGTAATGGTAGTGATGTTGTTGTTTAGTCTCAAGGTCTGACTGACTCAGCCGACCTCTGATCAAGACCATTCCAACCATGACATCTTGCCTTTCAGTGAATTTAGAACTAGAATTTAGAACATGTCCCTTTTTTTCCTGAAAATGGCAGGCTGAGAACTGAGGGAATTTTTGTTGTTATTTCTAGCATGTTGAAACACCATTTAATTGGTTTGAGGTGATAATGTTATAAGATGTGATGACAGTTAGTATGGTTAAGGTGGTGGTGGTGGTGGTGGTGGTGGTGGTGGTGGTGGTGGTGGCATTGGAGGGTCAGGGTTATTAGATATCATGATGATGATGATGGTAAGGACAACTTCAGTGGATACCCTTTCCTTTGTGACCACATCCTGCCATAATAATATGTCCCCCCCACCACCGCCACCACTGCCATCTGCCACATCACATCCCCAGCAATAACAGTCAAATCTCCCTCACATTCAACCCCGCTATCTTAAATAAGGAGAGAAACACGTTGAATTATGTACTCCGAGATACACTATTTTAATGCAAGGAAAAAATTAAAAGTGGATGGCCAAGGTTGGAATGCTTTTGATTATAGGTCAACAGCATGGAAGACGAACTGGATCCAACAACACGTTTCCACATCACTACATCTCACTCCATTAACACCACCACCACCACCCTACTAAGGTCTGTACGCACAGCTTAAGCACAATACTATTCCACACTCTCTCCCTCCCCCCGCGCTTACCAAACAGTTGCTGCCACTCAGCAAGTGACTGCACTTCTTCAAACTTCTGTTGTCTGCCACGAGCTGAAGCAGCAGACATGCAAAAGAATTCTCCCTTGATGAACGAATCCAATCTCCTCCCCTTCCTCCCCCTCCTCCTTGCGTTGCCATTAATAGCACAACCGCAGCCTCCTCCTCCTCCTCCTCCTCGTTGGCACTACCTACGCCTGCACCACACCTGTGCAACTTCCCTGCCATACTCGCTTCACTCATGGATGCTATCGCTGCGCTTGAGTCGGTTCGCATCGCTACCAACAGCGAACAGAACAACAAGAACACCAACAAGGAAACCAGCGACCACACCACCGCCACCGCCACCGCCGCCTCTTCCACTGACGACGACAACAACAGCAACAATAACACAACCAATACCAGTAACAATAACTGTAACATTAACAACAATAACAACAACAACAACAGCAATGGTGCCACGGCCATTGTCAGCAACAACAACAATACCAACGAGAACTGTTCCCCCACCACCACCATCACCACCACCAGTACAAGCATCACAAGCACCACCACCCCCACCACCACCACCACCACCAGCAGCAGCACAGCAAACAACAACAAAAGTAACAATATTAACTCCACGACCCCTTACAAAAACAACGGTGCCCCCACCACAACCGCCAACACCACCAGCACCACCAGCAACAACATCGGTGCAGCGTGCAGGAGAGACAGCTGTGATGCGAATGCGCTGACAAAAGACATCTCTGCAGAACATGCTTTGATGACAACTCAACAGGAGGAGGAGGAGGAGGAGACTTTCTGTGATGCCGGTGATGTGTGTGATGATGATGATGATGATGATGATGGTGGTGGTGGTGACGGTGGGGGTGGCGGTGATGATGAGGGTGGTGATGATGATGGTGATGGTGATGATGGTAGTAAAGGTGGTGGTGGCGAGGATGAATGTCATGATGATTATAACTGTGATGGTAACGAAGATGATGATGATGATGATGATGACGACTTTGGGGATGCTGATGTCTTTAGTTATGATGTTGATAATGATGAAGACAATGATGATGTTGATAATGATGGTGGGGCTACTGATGATGATTTTTATGAGGAAGAAGAGGATGATGACGAGGAGGAGGATGATGACGAGGAGGATGATGAGGAGGAGGAGGAGGATGACGAGGATGACGAGGAGGAAGAGGAAGATGATGAGGATGATGATGATGATGACGATGATGATGATGATGATGATGAGGACAATGATGGAAATATACCATACAGGTATGTATGGATTTATATACACACATTTGTACACAGTCACATATACACATGGAAGCATACACATACATACATACACAGACACACACATATATATCTGTGTGTGTGTGTGTGTGTGTGTGTGTGTATGTAAAAGTATATATTTATAGTATATATGTACACACACACACACATACAAGCACAGAGATATAAAACAGAGTGGGGAAAATGGCCCTTGAATCCCAAGAAGAGTAATATAGTGTTTTATTGTGGCTGACTTCACAAACTGTTAGTCAGAGTTTCAGGTAATTGATCATCAGATAATTTGGGCATATTTAGAATAAGATTGCTTGTGAAGTCTGGCTTTTTTTTTTCTTTTCTAATCATTCACCACAAAATGGACCTCAGAAATCTACAAGTTTTTTCCCATTCTCTCATTGTTTATTTTCTCTTATTCTTTTCTGTCAAAGGGTTTAGCCACAAAACATAAAAGATCTTTCCATTTTTTCCGAGCGTCAAACAAATACACTTGCTTGTTCTTCACACACCTATCTTCCGTCTTTTGGTTTTCTATAAATTTCAGCTACCTACATACATACACACACACACACACATATATAAAATTTTTAAATAACCTTTAAAATCCATGTTACTTTTTTTGATTTTTATATATATATATATATATATATATATATATATGTATATATATATATATATATATATATATATATATATATATATATATATATATATATATATATATATATATATATTTATATATATATATATATATATATATATATATATATATATATATATATACACACACACACATACATACATACATACACATGCAATCGCGTGCACACACACACACACACACCAACGTATAACGTGCATTACTGTAAACAGTTAAAAACATTTCGACAAGACGTGAACACAATGTGTATTGAGTTTGCACACTCACATGCCCACCTATACATACAGAAATACTCATATATATATATATATATATATATATATATATATATATATATATATATCCACATGAATAAGTGTTTGTGTGTATGTGAGAGAGTTTCTTTTTATGTCAAAAACAATTTTACATTCAACTGAATACATTGCACTCAATACTTTTTGTAGAGTGCAAATTATATTTTTACAAGAAAAATGGGGACTGTGGCCTTCAAAGCTTCAGCCTCTTAGTTTTAGATAGACTCACACACACACACACATATATATATATATATATATGAATATCTATATCTATATCTGTGTGTCTATCTATCTATATCTGTGTGTCTATCTATCTATCTAGCTATCCGTGTGTGTGTGTATGTGTGCATATATACACATATATATATATTTGTATGTGTGTAGAGAGAGACACAGCTATACACAAACACACATGTATATATAAGCCATCATCATCGTCATCCTCATTTTCCACATGTTTTCCATGCTGGCATAGGTAGGATGGTTTGACTGGAACTGGCAGAGTCAGAAGACTGAGGTCACCAAGCAACTTGCTGGACAAGACCCTTCAACTGGACGGAGAGAGCAGTATTGAGGAACAGAAAAAAATGTCTTGCATTAGGAGAGAGACATGGCTACCTAGCATGGAGAGAGAGAGAGAGAGAGAGAGGTGTGACAAAGAGGGCAGGGGTCATACCCCTAAGTTACAGGGTGGTGTATATAGGGGAGTGGACCAGGGATTGGAGAGGGTGGACAGGTGGGGGAGTTCACAAGATTTTGTAATGAGATTGGGAAATAGAGGTTGGCAGGGGAAGGGAAGGGATTTAACAGGGGGCATACGGTGGGCAGGTAGGTTGGTTGATACATAAGGGAGAATATACACATGTGTGTGTGTGTGTGTGTGAGATAACTAAAAGCAAAAGAAGTGAAGGGAGGATAGTAGGGGACAAGGTGATGGAAGAGTTTCCGAATGGACAAGGAGGTAACTGGTAGTGCTAAGAAAGGGGACAGTAGTAATATACTGCTCTCGAATGATTACAGCTCCCGAGTAGTGCTGTAGACAGAGGAGTGATGGAAGGCTGGATATTAGGGTAATGAGAGGGGAGGGGGGAATGATTGATGGTGGGGGGCAGAAGGGTTCCAAGCATAAATTGGATGCTTTTAGGACAGCATTTTTGTTGGGATGGGCTGATTTTCATATTCATTTCTTATAAAATTCTTGATTCACTGCACGGAAATCAGTAAAAGGATTGTACTCATTGGATATTTTCATGTTTGATAGGCACAATATCCACTGCTTTTATAAGTTCTATGGATATAGTAGATATAATTCTGATATAGACAACACTTTTATAAATATACACAATTCCTATATTATTTACAACACTAATTTTGGTATCTACAACATTGCCATGATATATACAATACACTAGTATATTATATACAACATTGTTATAGTAGATTCAACACTATTAATCTCACATGCTGTTAATTCAGCTGTAAACCGAAAGAAATAACAGTGTATAGAAGCAGAATAAATGCTGCTGTTTAATACTTTAATATCATTACAGTTTTGTGTGTTTGTCTCTGGTAACTGATTCAATTTGAAGAGACATTCTCTCTTCCATGTG
>NC_142941.1:48030357-48035357 GCF_046866305.1 Octopus bimaculoides | reverse complement strand
TGAAATGGGTGAGCGGGTGGGTGGTTTGAATGAGGCAAGGGTTGATGGGTGGTAGACTGCCAAAATGGGTAGGGTTTGGAGGGAGGGGGGGGGGTAAGGGCCATGAGCTAAAAGAGGGATGCAGAAGAGTAGGGTGCAGCATGCAACAGAAGTAGTAAAGAGGATACAATTGCTGATGGCAGGAGGGAAAGAGAGGGAGGGGGAAGAGGTAGGAAGTGGACATGTGGCGGTGGTGGGGGGTGAGTCATTGTAACAGGTGGACAACCCAAAATCTAGGGCTGAGGAAGAGATTCTGGTCCTTTGTCATATCATCCATCAGCCTTAAGGTCCTGAGGTCAACTTTCACCACTTCATCCCATATCTTCCTAGGTCTTCCTCTTTTGCTGGCTCCAGCCACATTAAGTGAATGGCACTTCTTTATACAGCTGTTCCCATTCATCACATGGCCTGTTCATCATATGGCCCATGCATCATATGGCCCATGCACCACATGGCCCATGCATCACATGGCCCATACCATCTCGGTCTTCTTTCTTGGATACAACATCTGATTCCTCTTATGCCCAGTTTCTCACTCAGCATCTTTGTACAAATTCTTTCACCCCCCACACACACATTGTGCATCCAAAGGGTCGTGCTGGCCACATTTCTTTCCAGTTTTCTCAAGTCCTCCATATTCAAGTTCCACATCTTTCAACCATGCAGCATTGCAGTTCTAACACAAGCATCTTACAATCAGCCCTTCAATCTTAGGGGAAAAGACCTTTGATGTCAGCAATGGCAGCAGCTCACAGAACTTTCTCCAGCCAGTTCTTACTCTGGCAACGATACTTTCAGAGCAATCACTTCCATTGCTAATTACAGCTCTTAGGTAACAAAAGCTATCAAATACTTCTAATGAGTTACCTGGCCATTTAAGAGACTCAGTGTCGGGCTTGTTTATATGAACTGCTTCACGACATCTACTGCATATGAGGCTTACATTTTCAGATCGTCTGCCAGTGATTCCACTGTCCCTTGGATATCCATAGCGCTTATGTTGAGTGCAAAATATTGAGTTTATATCTACCACTTTTCTACATAGTGAGTAAGGTCATTTCCCTGAAGGTAACAGGGTCCTGTTGCCTTTCCTACTTACTAAAACTCCTGTCTTTGACAGGTTAACCTTAAGGCCTCTCAATTCCAGGTGTAGCTTCCATGCCTAGAATTTCTTCTCTGATTCCCCAATAGAATCAGCTCTGATTATCAGCATATGGAAAAAAGATGCGGTGAAAATGGCTCTCCAAATGGTGGATCTTAGAGAAGAATGGACAAATACTACAACATGGGGAGAGAAGACACGCCGAACCCATGCAAGATATGTCAAAATCAAATTTAGCTTCCGAGTTATGTCCCTTGAAGCTATGAGTTTACGATGAGTTATTTCCCTTACATCAAATTTTTATCTTTTCCTTCCCCTGTGAAAACCATTCTTTCACATATTGCTATTCATTTCCCCCATCTATGTAAATATAGCTTATCTAGAGACATGCATAGACGTATATTTTGTCTTAAACAAATATTTACATACCTTTCAACTCAATGTTGGCACAAAGCTACAAGTTGGTGGAGCGACTCGAATCGATTCCATCATGATCAGAGGTATTTATTATCGGCGGAAGGACGAAAGGCGAAGTTGGTCTACCTTCGAGGAAAAAGCAAATAATAATTTTGGAGGACAACACTACAGCCACTCCAACACTACTACTGTTACCTCTACCAACACTACTATCGCATCTAACGTCAATGCTACTACCATCCCACCATTAAGGCAACTACCACTATGTACCAATATCAAGGATACATACCCAAGACCCTATCCCAACTAGCAAGACAACCCTTCCATGAACAACACCATTGCCTCTAGAAGAAATGATCTGAACACTTTTATTACCACTGCAGCTAAAAAGAACTGTATCCCCACCACAAACACTTCTACCACCACTGCCAGTAATGCTGCTACCCACCCACCTACCTACCCAAAACTCACCCACCAAGGGAGTCTGAAAGACTGAGGTTGGAATGACGCTACAAGTCGTCCCCACTTTGTGAGCTGAAAAGGAGGGTGATGCTGTCCCCCTCGGAACACTCCATTTCTATCATTGTCCCCCCACTTCCCTCATTGAAACAGTTAAACGTTTTTCACATGTCACCGGCACAAGTGCCAGTAAGGCGATGCTGGTAACGATCATGCTCGAATGGTGCTCTTTATGTGCCACCGGCATGGGAGCCAGTCAGTGGTCCTGGCAACAATCACCCTCAGGCGGTGCTATTAACGTCCCACTGGCACAGGTGCCAGTCAGGCCACGTCAGCAAATTTGATTTTGATTGTGATTTCACTTGCCTCAACAGGTCTTTGCAAGCAACACATAAGTAGGCTGGTTACACTGCTGGCATAGGCCATGGGTTATGGTCTTACTTGGCTTGCCGTGTCTTCTCAAGCACAGCATATTTCCAAAGGTCTCAGTCCCTAGTCATTGCCTCGGTGAGGCTTAATGTTCGAAGGTCGTGCTTCACCACCTCATCCCAGGTCTTCCAGGTCTACCTCTTCCACAGTTTCCCTCGACCACTAAGGTGTGACACTTTTTCACACAGCTATCCTCATCCATTCTCACCACATGGAGTTAAATTGGAAGACCTTTCCCTGCAGAATGGAGTGATGAATAACTCAGCTCGTTTTGTTGGTCACAACCAGCCCCTCAGGGGCATTTAGTTTAGGTCATGTAATTTTCAAGGAGAGAGGAGAGAGAGGATAGATAGAGAGAGTAGGAGGGAACAAGAAAAAGAGATAGACAGAGTAGGAACAGTGCTTACAACTACCTGGGAAATCGACACGGAATAACAGACACTGCTTTTGTTCATTTGTATATCAGGACATTTGTTAGAATCATGAATTGATCATATCCCCCTCTCACTCTTAATATATGTATGTGTTTGTGTCTGTGTGTGTATCTACGTATGTATATATGTGCCCATGTACAGATGTGTGTGTGTGTGTTTATGAATACATACACACACACTACTATCACCCACCTAACCATCATTGAAACAGTGCAACCTTTGAAGTTAAGTGACTCGTTATAATTTGCTGCCACAGTGTGCCACAGTAATGTCGCATGCTGTAACAAATAGAAACTATGCAAGATGTTATGCATTGCAGACAGCAATGTGCAATATATGCACAGGTGAGTGAACCTGTGCACTATGGCTGTCCTCTTTTTTACTGCATCATTCAACAACTGAATAAAGAATCCTTTTTGTGGATACTCGATCTGCTAGAAACAGCAGCCAAATCTTCATCAATTCACATCTTCCTGTCTTAAGACACGGATGATTACAATGATATTGGTCTCTCTCTCTCTCTCTCTCTCTCTCTATATATATATATATATATATATATATGTATGTATGTATATATATATGCAGGTGTAGTTGTGTGGTAAGAAGTTTGCTTCCCAACCCTATGGTTCTGGATTCAGTCCCACTGTGTGGCACCTTGGGAAAGCATCTTTTACTATAGCTTTGAGCCGACCAAAGCCTTGTGAGTGGATTTGATAGACAGAAACTGAAAGAAGCCCACCATGTATATATATATATATATATATATATATATATATATATATATATATAGATATACATATATATATATATCTACCTATCTAGCTCCACCCTAGATAACTCTCAACAAATGGTAGTCATGGCTAGAAAGCCTCTCACCATATGTCAGTGATCACCTATGGCCTCGTAACTACTACAAGCGCACATGCACACTTAACAGACACATCCATATATAT
Organism: Octopus bimaculoides; assembly: GCF_046866305.1. Taxonomy (NCBI): domain Eukaryota; kingdom Metazoa; phylum Mollusca; class Cephalopoda; order Octopoda; family Octopodidae; genus Octopus; species Octopus bimaculoides. The sequence continues at coordinate 48,031,524 of NC_142941.1, read as the reverse complement.
CATACTATAATATTACACACACACACTTCTACTATGTGTCGTTTTATTTTCAACCATGCAACTGAGAAAACAGTTGGAAAAGGAATGAAAGAGTATTTGTTTAGTTTCAATAGTTAATTAAACCTAATCAGTGTGAATCTGTAATTAGATGATAATTGACAGGTTGATACAAACAAGTCAAACAAACAGTGCCATTGAGAAACATTAAGGGTTTAAAGTGAAACAATCAAAGAGACAATGTTCTTAGAAGAAAGCTGTCCTTCAGAAGACCATTGTTGGAAATATAATGGAACCAAGTCAAGAGTAAGCTGCAATAGTACAGCATCTTGGAGTGCCAAAACATATTTTATTTGGGCATCGTGTCTCTGGGGGAATGTATGAGGAATGCATGTGACAACTTGACAATAACTTGGTTCTTATTTTATTGATCTGCAGAACGATGAGGGACAAAGTTCATCTTGACAAGATTTCAACTCAGAAAATCATGCTCGTTTGATGTTTGTTTTCCATTGTGGTATGAGTTGGATGGTTGAACTGGAACTGGAAAGGCTGTTTGGGCTTGGTTTCTACAGCTGGATGCCCTTCCTAACATGCCAGCCACTTTACAGAGTGGACTGGGTGCCTTTTTTTACATGACCTCAGCATTGGTACTTTTTATGCAACACCATCATTGACAAAGTCACCAAATATCCTGCAGGGAATGTGTAAAATATTATATTCTTCAATATTGAAAGATAGAATTAAGTTTATATTGTAACGAATGCAAAGAGATTTATTTAAAAAGCAGATTTTGTTTTTGTCAATTAATAATAATAATAATAATAATAATAATAATAATAATAATAATAATAATAATAATAATAATAATAATAATAAGGTGGCAAGCTTGCAGAATCATTACTGTGCCGCACAAAATATTTAGCAGCATTTCTTCCAAATTTACGTTCTGAGTTCAAATGCTGTTGGGGTCAATTTTGCCTTTCATCCTTTTGGGGTCAATAAAATATGTACCAGTTGAACATTCAAGTTCATGTAAACGACTCACCCCTTCCCCCAAAATTTCTGGTCTCATGACAAAATTTGAAGCCCTTTATTATTATTATTATTATTATTATTATTATTATTATTATTATTAATATAGAAAGGATTGAGGTAACTCCTCCTGTA